>NC_053023.1:78378713-78401859 GCF_003073215.2 Triticum urartu
GGGGCGCCCTGCTAGGTTCTCAGAACGGACTCCAGCCAAGCATTCCGGAGGTAAAGACGGCAAACGAAGATGGAAGTCGGACTAGTCTGGAGACGACTGGATGGATGGCTTGAGGAGGCATGTAGAGCGACGCCGGTTGGAATTGCTTGCCGAGTGGAGCCTATTCGAGCCAGGGCATCGGCTGGCTCGTTGTCGGCTCGCGGTACGTGGAGGAACTCGCATCCTTCAAAGTATCCGCTGAGTTTGTGAACCAGGAAGCGGTAGCTCGCCATATTTGCGTCCTTGGCATCCCAGTCGCCGGATGATTGCTGGACACCAAGTCCGAGTCGCCATAACATAGGATCCGGCGAATGCCGAGTTCTTTGGCAAGCCGGAGCCCGTGTATGAGCGCCTCGTACTCGGCCACATTGTTGGAGGCGGCAAAGTGAATCTGCAGCGTGTATCTGAGCTTGTCGCCTTTGGGAGAGGTAAGGACGACGCCGGCTCCCAAGCCGGTGCGCATCTTGGACCCGTCAAAGTGCATGCGCCAATGGGTGGAGTCGGGAGCCGGCGGCAGGTACTGGGTCTCGGCCCAGTCGACGAGGAAGTCGGCCAGTGCTTGGGACTTGATGGCGGTGCGGGGCTGGTAGAAGATTGTGTAAGGGGCCAGCTCGATGGCCCATTTCGCCACCCGGCCGGATGCATCCCGGCTGCCTATGATCTCGGCCAGCGGGGCGGTGCATACGACGACGGGATGCTCTTGAAAGTAGGGCTTCAGCTTCTTGGCGGTGAAGTACACGCCGTAACACATCTTCTGGTAGTGCGGGTAGTTCTGCTTTGAGCGGACAGCACCTCGCTCAAATAATACACCGGCCTCTGGACCGGCTGGGCTCGGCCTTCTTCTGGGCGTTGGACTACGATGACGGTGCTGACCACCCGGCTGGTTGCGGCGATGTAAAGGAGCATGGGCTCTTTCTCAGTCGGCGCCGCCAGGACGGGCGGCGTGGCCAGCATCTTCTTCAGCTCGTGAAAAGCTTGGTCGGCCTGGTCGTTCCACTCGAAGTGAGTGCTCTTCTTCATGAGGCGGTAGAGGGGGAGAGCTTTCTCTCCGAGCCGGCTGATGAAGCGGTTCAAGGAGGCCAAGCACCCGGTGAACTTGAATGTCTCGAAGCTTGGTGGGGATCGCCATTCTCTCGATGGCCTTGATTTTCACCGGGTTGCATTCGATGCCGCGTTCGGAGACCAGGAAGCCTAGGAGCTGGCCGGCTGGCACTCCGAACACGCATTTCTCGGGGTTGAGCTTGATTTGGAACCGGCGTAGGTTCTCAAACGTTTCCTTGAGGTCTTCCAGCAAGGTGTCGCGCTTCTCCGTCTTCACCACAATGTCGTCTACGTAGACGTGGGCATTTCTGCCGAGTTGCTTGAGGAGGCACTTCTGCATGCAACGCTGAAAAGTGGCACCGGCATTTCTCAAGCCGAATGTCATAGTCAGGTAGCAGAAGGCTCCAATGGCGTGATGAAGGCGGTCTTCAGGCGGTCTCCGGATCCAGCTTTATCTGGTGATACCCTGAGTAAGCATCCAAGAAACTCAACAGCTCGCATCCGGCTGTGGAGTCTATCACTTGGTCAATCCTTGGCAGGGCAAAGGGATCTTTGGGGCAAGCCTTGTTGAGGCTCGTGTAGTCTATACACATGCGCCACTTGTTATTCTTCTTTAGCACAAGGACCGGGTTAGCGAGCCACTCTGGAAAGAAAACTTCCATAATGAAGTCGACGAAGGGGTTGTTTGACTGGCTTTGCGTCTTCTCGAACGTGTAGTTTGTGCTCGGCGAATTTCCTCGGAACACCCGGCATGTCCTTGGGGGACCATGCAAAGATGTCCCGATTCTCACGGAGGAAATCGGCGAGCTCGCCTTCCTATTTGCTGTTCAGGCTTGCCCCGATGACGGCAAACCTCTCTGGATGCTCGGGGTCAAGAGGTATCTTCTTCGTCTCCTTGGCCGGCTGGAAGGATCCTTGAGCATCATGCTCCTTGGGGTCGGGGGACACGGCCGACTGCTTGCCGGCTATGGCCACGACTCGGTCCAACATCTTCTTTTCTTCGGCAATCACAAGGGACTCGGCCAGCCGGCTGCTGGCTGCCGCACTCAGAGGACTTCTTGTAATCGCCGGCTACGGTGATGACGCCTTTGGTGCTTGGTATCTTCATCTTGAGGTATGCATAGTGGGGAACTGCCATGAATTTGGCCAAGGCAGGTCGGCCAAGCAATGCATGGTAAGGGCTCTCCAGGTCCACCACTTCAAACCAGATCGCTTCCCGGCGGAAATGCTCCTTGTCCCCAAAAAGTACATCGATCTTGATCTTGCCAATGGGGGCGCATAAGCCGGGTACGATGCCATGAAACACTGTCCGAGTAGGCATGAGCTGCTTCGTCTTGACGTTTAGCTTCTCCAGGGTGTCACGGTACAGGATGTTGATGCTGCTCCCGCCGTCTATCAACACACGGGAGAAGCGGGCGGCGCGTCTGTCCGTTGCAAGGGTGGCTTCCAGGACCAAAGCATAAGAGCCGGGAGACGGCATCACCTCCGGATGGTCGGCCCGGCTCCAGCTGATGGGCTTTTCTGACCAATGCATGTGTCCAGCGGGGTTGGCAGCGACCACGCTGACTTCCTGGTGCTCTCGGCGTTTGCTGCGCCGGTCTTCGGGCTGGCTGGTAAAGACGATGTAGGTTGCTTGCTCGTCGGGGAATTCGTCGTGCACGGCTCCGACTGCGGGCCGAGCGGCCGGAGGCGGCGGGCCGGCAGGCGGAGGCGGCACGAGCCCCTCGCCTTTAGAGATTCGGGTGAGCCAATGGCACTTCCGGGTTGTGTGGTTGGACGGCTTCGCGCCGCTGTGGAACTTGCACGGGGCGTCGAGAGTTTGCTCGTAGGAGAAGGCCGGCTGCCAAGCCGGCCTGCCGCCCTTGGGCTTCTTGGGCGCGGGTCGCCCTTCAGGCGCACGTCTTAACTGTGGCCACCTGCCGACTGGCGGGAGGCGGCGCGGGGCCCTTGCGCTTGTGTCGTTCGAGTGGGGGCGTCGGCCGGAATCCCCAGCCGGCGTCTTGGGCGCCGGGTTGAGTACCTTTCCGGACGCGTCTACCCGAAGCTCGGTCTTCATCGAGGAGTCGGCGGTGGCGTACTTGTCCGCTATGTCCAGAAGCTCGTCGAGGGTAGCCGGCTCGTCGCAGAGGAGCTTGTGCTTGAGGAGGGTGCCTTCTCGGCATCCGGCTGTAAAGTACTCGATGGCTTGCACCTCGTGCACCCCTCGCAAGAATTGCGGAGCTCGGCCCAACGCGTGAGGTAATCGCGAGTGGACTCGGCGGGGCCTTGTACGCACAAGGAGAGCTGTCTGGGCTTGGGAGCCCGCTTGTAGGTGCTGGTGAAGTTGCGGATGAAAGCTTCGGTGAAATCTAGCCAGCTGTTGATGCTGAGAGGCTTGAGGCTGTTGAGCCAGGTCCGCGCCGTGCCTTGCAGCATGAGGGGCACGTACTTCACGGCAACGCGCCGGTTGCCGTTGGCTATGCTGAACCGCCGTGGAGTAGTCGATCAACCAATCTTCCGGCTTCACGGAGCCGTTGTACTTGGGCGTGTCTCTTGGGAGCGAGAACCCTTTGGGGAAAGGCTCGTCGCGGATGCGGGGGCCGAAACAAGGCGGGCCGACATCGTCTTCTTCTTCCAGCGCCAGGGATCGCGCCAGGCGGTCGATCCGATGGCGGGCGTCGTTCTCGCCGACTCCTTCGCGGCGACCTAGTCGGCCGCTGAGAGTCGGGTGCGCCACTGGCGGCGGGGTGGGATATCTCTCTCCACGGGGCCGAGGCGGAGGCGGGTTGCCCCGCCATTCCATGGCCGGGGATGGCCTCCGCGTCTCGCTCGATGGAGATTCGGGTCCGGCTTCGGCTGGCAGCCGGCTCTTTCTCGCGCCGTGCGCGGGTGTTGCTCGTAGTCGGCGTCCGGGACGTCGCGCCGTGATCTCGGCGCGGGGGAGGGCTTTCCCGCGCGGGCGTCTGCTTCGTGCTGCGCGGCTGCGTCGATCAGTTGCTGGATGCGCCGGGTCATGTGGGGGAGGTCTTCGGCCTCCAAGCCGTCCAACTCGTCTACGGCCGCCTGGGCGGCACGCAAGTTCTCGAGCGGAGTGGCATAGACCGGGCGGTCGACTCCCAGCGTGTCGGCGATGACGGCGCCGCGTTGCTTGACAAGGCCGGCCCGGCTTGGCCCGCCCGGGGCCGGCGTGCCGAAGGCGGCGCGGTCAGCTTCGCGCTGGTAGGCCTCAGTGAGGCGTCTTACGGAAGGCCAGCCTCCGGCCCTCTGCGAGGAGGGCGAGGCGGCGTGCCTCCAGTGCTTCGTCATCGGCATTCAGCCGGGAGGGGGGGACAAGTCGTGGGCGCTCTCGTCGGCCGGGCCGCCGTGGCCGACAACCATCACTGGTGGTGACAGCATCGAGCCGTCGGCTCGAGGAAGCGGGTCGTTGTAGATCGTGACGTTGGTGGGGAAGGTGTCATAGAGGCCGTGTCGGAGTCGACAGGCATCGGGTCGGTGGAGCCAACCGACTCCAGGTCCGCAGCGGGCTCGCTGGAGACATGGAGCTGGACCGAGAAGGTTGGCGAGGTGGTCGGTGCCCGCATCGGAGGCGAGCTCGTCGGAGATGAGGGTTTCGTCGAGGAGATCGGCGAGGCTGCTCGCCGCGCAGATGCTGGTGACGCCTTGCAGCGCGTCGTGGCAAGCGCCATCGGGCGTGCCGGGCTGGCTACGCTCGGGGAGGAAGAGGGTTCCCGTCCAGAACAGGTCTCCGGACGACGGTGCACCTGGCCCCACGGTGGGCGCCAAATGTCGGGTGGTAGGTGCGACATATGCCAACGGGTGGCTTATCATTGTGGGAGCCAGTAAGACATCGCCGGTGCCTGGAAACGGGATGAGGCGAAGACATGCACGCCGGCGGATCTTACCCAGCTTCGGGGCTCTCCGTGGAGATAACACCCCTACTGCTGCTCTGCGGGGTCTCCGCATGATCACTAGATGAACAAGTAGCTACACAATGCTCCTTGAGCTGTTTGGTGGGAGGAGGAAGAAGGGCACGGCTAGCCTGCTTCTTCTCCTTGTGTGGTGTCTAGACTAGCAGGGGGTCGAACCCTTTGCATGGGTGCCCCGGGGGGTTTATATAGGCCTACCCCCCGGGGGTACAATGGTAATCCGACTGGGCGCGGGGCCCAGCCGTCTGTGACTGCGCTCGCGCTCCTGCGCCGGCTGCTGGGGCCCGCCGACTGGTGGGTCCCGCCGGCTGCCGGCCCCTTGGTCGACAGGCAGGCCCCACTGTCCAGGGCCTGGTCGGCGGCTGGTTACTGTGGCTCCATCTTGGTGACGTGGGCTTCGTCGTGGTAGGCGCGGCTACAGTGCCGCCGCCCGTCGGGCGATCGCTGTAGCCTCACCGCGTCTTGTCTCCTTAATGGGGCGTCTCCTTCGAGGGAGGTGGCAAGCCTGCGGGGAGCCGGCTCTGTCTTGGGCCGACTGGTTGGAGGCGTGGCCGCCTTCGGGCGTCTCTCTGCCCGAAGGGGCCCACCGTCTGTGGGCCGCGCTGGCGGCCCGTCGTGGGTGACATCAGGGTCAACATGGCAACAGTGCCGCGCCGGACGGGTCATGGCTACTCCGTACGGCGCACTGTGCCAGGCGTGCTCCGGGATACGGGGGTGGCAGGCTTCACTGTAGCCACGCCCCGTCGCACTGCCGTTAGGTGGGTGCAAACTTTGAGGGTACGGTCTCGACCGCTTTATGGGAGCCGGCTTCTTGGAGTCGGCCTTCCCCTGGCCGGCTTCCCGAAGTCGGCCCTCCCATGGCTTCCTTCATGAGGGCTAAAGTCGGACCGCCTTCCGAAAGCCGGCCTGGGTGGCAGCCAGCAAGGGGAAGGCGGCTCCATGTCTTGGATTCTTGAGAGCCGGACGGGCTCGTGATTTTTTCAGAAGGGCCAGGGGAAGCCGGCTAGGCTTACCCATGGCTATTTACTCCGACGGACACCTTCCCTGGGGAGAGATTGGCTTATACGAAAAAGGTCTAGGGATCCAGTTATCACGCCAAACACGGATACTTCTCCCATTTACCAACTCTCCACACCAGCCCCTTCTTCAATAATTTCAAGCCATAACTAATAGCTTGCCATGACGACGACGCATTCCCGGCAAAAACTGTATCCTCCAACTTGCCCATTGGGTAGTATCTCGCCTTTAAAACTTGAGCACACAAGCTATCTGGTTTAGTTAAAAGTCTCCATGCTTGGCGTGCTAACAAGTCTTGATTAAACATCCGAAAGTCATAGAATCCCGCTCCTCCCTTAGCCTTGGGCTAAAGCAGATAATCCCATCCACGCGAATGCACTTTTCTTTTGCCTTCCGCCGAGCCCCAATAGAAATTTCTTACCATACGAGTACATCATCACATACCGAGAAAGGGACCTTGAAAACACTCATTATATAAGTAGGGAGCGCCTGAGCTACAGACTTGATCAACACCTCACGTCCCGGTTGAGCCAGATGTCCATCGCCCCATTGCACTAAGCGTTTTGTAAGGCTAGTTTGCAGGTTCTGAAACCGACCTTTCGATATCCTCCACTCCGGAGTTGGCAATCCCAAATACTTCTCCTAAAATAGGTGATTAGTGACATGTAATGCAGTCCGAACCTCCTCCTGGACTGGACCTGGGCATGCCTCTCCGAAGAGTAATGAGCACTTGTCGTAGTTGAGACTCTGTCCTATAGCAGTACCATATAAATCTAGCACTGCTTTCACCTTCTCTGTCTGGGTTTTGGACACCCCAAAGAACAAAAGTGTATCATCAGCGAACAGTAAGTGTGAGATGCCCGGAGCACTTCTACATACTTTGATCGGAGTGTTATCTCCTGATGCCACATTATTTTTCAGTAACGCTGATAGTCCATCCGCCACAAACAAAAATAAGAACGACGATAGAGGGTCTCCTTGCCGAAGCCCACGCGATGGCGCAAACGAATCCAAGAGAGTTCCATTGAATTTCACCGTGTATCTCACCGACGTGACACATGCCATTATCCAGTCAACCCATCATTGAGAGAAACCCAACTTTTGCATCACTTGAAGACCCAATCTACCCTGTCATAAGCCTTGGAGAGATCCAACTTGCAAGCATATAAATTGTTAGTTGGATCCTTCTCTTGCTTAATGTAGTGAATGCACTCGAAGGCCACAAGTGCATTATCCGTGATCATTCTTCCCAGAATAAAAGCACTCTGCTCCGGAGAAATAAGGTCATCCAGGAGAGGCCTCAACTTGTTTACCAAACATTTCGAGATCACTTTATATATGACATTGCAAAGACTTATAGGCCTATACTCCGACGGCTTGGAGGGATTCGAAACTTTAGGGATAAGGACAATGAATGTAGAATTTACCCCCTCTGTCATAACTCTTGTGTGGAAGAAATTTTCCACTGCCTCCAAAACACCCTCCTTGAGCGTACTCCAGTTGCGCTAAAAAAACCTGGCTGGGAGGCCATCCGGGCCTGACACCTTGAGCAGCCCTATTTGAAACATTGCATCCGATATCTCCTTATCAGAAAAAGGTGCACAAATTTTGATGTTAACTTCAGTCGACGCCCTAGATTCCAGACGATCTAATACCGGCGAATCACCTAGGGAGGTGTCCGTCGAGAAGATGTTTTGAAAGTACTCATTTGCCAACATCCCGATGGTTTCAAAACAAGAGTGCACAACACCGATGCTATCCGTAAGCTCTCGTATTTTGTTTTTCCTCGCCCTCCAAATAGCTTTGATCTAAAAATATTTGGTGTTTCTATCGCCATCTTTTAGCCAAGTGATTCTAGATCTTTGAAGCCAAAGCATCTCTTCCTGATAGAGCAACTCATTCATCTTATCAATGACCCTTCTAATATCGTGTTTATCCGCATTCATAAGCATGAGTTCTTCCAATTGGGACCGTGACTTAGCCAGCTCATGTGTTACATGGCCAAACTTCTTACTCCACATACCCAATGTTGACATTGTTTTTGATAAAGCATCCCGGAGTTGTGCCAGGTTCTGAACGTTTCCTACCGCCTCCCAAGCCTCTTTAATCACATCTGGGAGCATAGCATCCCTCTCGCAGAGCATCTCATATCATCTCTGCTTGCCTCCAGACAGCCATGGGTTCTTGCTGCTACTGACTAGTCGTTAGTACTACTAACGCCACGTGATTAGAGCAAGGTGAGGGAACATGGACGTACTGAGGGAGAAGGCCTGATTCTCCGGTCATAGGTAGAGCACAGCAACTGGTCCAAACTCGGAGCTTAGGGACATCCTGTACGTGACAACTTCTCACGTTTAATCGCCTTATCGAAACTGATGAAACCCGGAGCGTAAATGACCCACAAAACCAGCTAACGACTACAAGACGACCAATGCGGGTCCATAAGGTTATCGGCGAATTGGAGCAAAATCAGTGAGTGTTGTCAGCCCGAGGTACGTAGATAGGAACTGCAAGTGCAATCAAAAGTTCTACACCCGATCCTAGAGCCAATCATTGAAGCTCCACCTATCGTGCCAGAACCGGCGATCTCGAGGTAGAGGGGTCCCGAACTGTGCGTCTATGACTGTATGGAAACTGATGATTGAGAACGGTATGGCTGATACACAGATTCTCAGGTGCCTTTGGCTGATCTAGAGAACAAGTGCTAAAAAGGGATTGCGCAAGCACAATCACCACTCAAATATTCGTCTGCTAGTGTCGATTGTAGATGCAGAGGAGATGTACGGATTGAGTCTATACAACAGTAGATATGCTCGTAGTTCTGCGGGTTTAATGCTATCAGGGGCAGTATGATTATCCAGTTACCGTGATCCTCATCCACTCGCTGTGAGATCAAGACACTAGGAGGGGAGGTATCGTAGAGTACATAGTTAATGAGCGCAACCATTGCCTAGCAGTTGGCCACCAAGTGATGACCGTGCCACAATACCGAGGATAGAATACTAATCGAGTGCTGCGGGTTCACTCGCGCCAGCCACTTCGCTGCGCCTATAACAATCCCGGGCAGTCCTTTATAGCGGATTGTCTCGGCACACTAATTCTTTTTGACAGTATGCGACTTAGGACGGTTTTTCGCACACTTTATACATCACGACTTCAGTTTCAGCATCGGTGTAGCCCGCGGGCAGCCAGCATTGTTGATCTCTCAGCGGGTGGTCGAGCGGAAAGGGAAGGCACAGGCATGTGAAGACATACACCCACCTCATGGAAGAAGAGACCCTATATAGAGACGGGAATCTAGATAAACATTCGGTTCACCACGAGAAAGCGAATCACCGCACTGTCTTAAGAGAAGCATCCATGATCAAGGGATTACCACCACCGCTCCTCTCACTCGTGCCGGCCTCAGAGAAAGTGCAGTAGGAGTACGGGTATCAGGTCTCACCCAGTTCAATTAACGAGAAGTGCCACGATAGCAAGGATTTACCTCCGCGTGCCATTCTGTATCTCGGGACGAGATCCTCTCGTAGTGGTGGAGTTGTAACGCCCCGAGACCGATGTGCCAGGTGTCGTCCAGTTATTCGCTGTTGTTGCCTTGTCATTGCTTGCGTGTCATGCATTGCATATCATGTCATCATGTGCATTTCATTTGCATACGTGTTCGTCTCATGCATCCGAGCATTTTCCCCGTTGTCCGTTTTGCATTCCGGCGCTCCGTTCTCCTCCGGTGGTCATTTCTACCTTTTTCGTGTGGGGATTAAACATTTCCGGATTGGACCGAGACTTGCCAAGCGGCCTTGGTTTACTACCGGTAGACCGCCTGTCAAGTTTCGTACCATTTGGACTTCGTTTGACTCCAACGGTTAACCGAGGGACCGAAAAGGCCTCGTGTGTGTTGCAGCCCAACCACTCCAATTTGGCCCACCACCTACCAAAACTCCTCGTCGAGCGTTCGATCACGATCGCGTGGCCGAAAACCGCACCTCATTTGGATCTCCTAGCCCCTCTACCTATAATACACCCCCCATTTTCGCCGGAGACCGAAACCACTAAGGATCCTGCCTTCATCCATCCAGCCGTCCGCTCGAGGAGGACATGTCCACCACCGTGCACTGCGTCCACCGAAGGTTCGCGTATCACTGCACCCAAATCGAACTTACGCCACGATCATGGCAGCACGATGTCCGGGGCAACGCCGCGCCCGTCCCACGTAGAGAACGTATCACACAGGCGCTGCACCAGGACTTGCGCATGGAGCGTTACATTAGGTCTCCACATCGCGGTGAGCGCGTCGAGAGCGCGCGGCCCCGCTGCAGGAGCACAGTCTCCGCCGCCAGCACGGTCGCCGCGCTTCTTGTTCCACGTCTCCGCGGCTCAGCAGCCCTTCGACCGGTAGTGGGGGGGGTGGGGGGGGGGGGGGGGGGGGGGGGGGGGGGGGGGGGGGGGGGGGGGGGGGGGGGGGGGGGGGTGGGGGGGGGGGGGGGGGGGGGGGGGGGGGGGGGGGGGGGGGGGGGGGGGGGGGGGGGGGGGGGGGGGGGGGGGGGGGGGGGGGGGGGGGGGGGGGGGGGGGGGGGGGGGGGGGGGGGGGGGGGGGGGGGGGGGGGGGGGGGTGGAGGGGGGGAGCGAGGAAGAAGGGGATTGGGGATTTTAGTGGGGGGAGGCTTAGCAATGGCGCCCAGCTAGCGGCGCGCCCCCCCCCGCCCCCCGAGGCGCTCGCAAACACTCGCCGGATCGTCGCGCCGCCCTCGACGACCGTCGCCGGCGACCAACCCCGGCGATCGAGCTCGCGCCGGCCGCTTCTCCCTCCGCGCGCCCGCCAGAGGTCGCCGAGCGCGCCCCCATCTCCGGCACGGCCGCCTCCCGCCTCTGCCTCTCCACCGCAGGAGCTCGCCGCTCCGTCGCGCCCCGCCGCGCCGCCTGCTTCGCGCCGCGGCTCGCCCCGCCGCCACCGATCTCTCCGCCGGCGACTGCCGCCCTTTGCGCCGCCCTTCACCGCCGCCGGAGCTCCTCCCATGGCGCCGCCCCGCACTTCCTTCGCCGCCCGGCACCACCATCATCTCCGGCGACCCCGTCGCCCACGTCGCCGGCCTCTGCCGCCGTAGCCGTCGAGTCTCCGACGAGATTCCGGCCGGATCTGGTCGGGTGGACCAGATCCACCTAGTTCGGCCATCCAAACGGTCCGTCCAGATCCGGATCCCCCGTCCCGATCCACCGGTCCCGGGTTGACTTTTCCCGGAGAGGTCCAAAATCACCAAGTCCCCGAGATTTCCATGTTTCATATGCCCATGTTCTTCATCGTAACTTTGCATCCGTAGCTCCGATTCATGCATATAGCATATCAAAATGTTCGCCTCAGAGAGTACATCATTTCATCTCATTGCATCATTTTCATTTGAGTTCATCTTGATGCCCGAAATGCTGTTAGAAGAGTGCATTTGAGATAATTGTCAGATCTGCTGCTCCAATTAGATATTTGTCATTTTTGCCATGATTATTGTGTGCATGATATGCCCCTGAGCTCTACATATGTTTTGTTAAGGGTTTTGCCATCTTTCCAGAGGTGCAACCCATGTATTTTTGTGATGTGTGTGGTGACTAGCACAAGCTTGCAAAGTGAGGCACGTTAATGCTGATTTCAGGGACTTAGCATTTCCACTAAGTCCTTGATCTGTTTATTCAATGCCATATGTTCATGTTGTTTCCTAGTGATCCGTGCCTCTTTTGAGGATGATCAGTAAGGATTTGTTAATCTTGTAGTGCTCTATCCATCCATGTCTTTGTTTGCAATTATGGAGCACCCTAGCTTGAGTCAATCGAGCTCTACTTTGCTATTTCGTGAATCTGGGCAGATTGTCTACTTGTTAGCGATTTTGCCGAGGATGTTGTAGTTGATCCGTGCATGCTATGTTTGTTCTTGCCATGTCTAGCTTGTATTTTGTATTCTTGATGGGTGTATGCTTACTTGTCATGATTGCTCTGTAGTGAGTGCATCGAGCTCGTAAACATGCCTACTTGATATCTGATTTGCATGCTCCAGTTTTTCACTAAGTCTGTGATCTGATTATGTTTTTGCCATGTTCACATGCTTGCAAATTGTATTTTCTGATCCCTTTTGGCTCAAGGTCACTAAGGGACTTTTGTTAAGCTCTTTGAGTAGCTCCATGCCATGCTTTACTTTGCCATGTTCAGGTCCTGTAGCATAGTTTTGTTGCTCCCGAAGTGTGCTATCTGATCTGAAATTCCAGACAAGTGTTAATTTCACTAAGTCTGAAATCTGTTTGTCAAATGCATTTTTGCCATGCTTGTTTGAACCTGTTAATGGATGAATTGGCCGTAGCTCAGTGCTAGACTTTTGTTAAGCTCATGAATGGATCCTGCCATGTATTTTGATGCCATGTTTGGAGTGCTGTAGCATGTTCATCTTGTTGCATTTAGATGGCTACTTGCTGTAAATCGCAGAACCGGTCATATTTGAATTGCTTGCCATTTCCAAACCGTAACTCCGATTCCGTGATCTTTATATCGTTTTCAAGCGATTTCATCTCATCTTTCCAGTGGCACACTTGGATTTCCAAGTTGAGGCCAGGTTCATGCATTCCTTGTCAAATCATGCATATGCATCGCATACCGCATCCCGCATATCATACCATGTTCATGTGTTGGTTGTTTACTATGTTGTGTGCTTCTTTCCGGTGTTTGCTTCTTCGGGTTGGTTCCGGTATGTCGCGTTTGTGAGGACCCGTTCGTCTACGTCCGTTTGTCTTCTTCATGGACTCGTTCTTCTTCCTTGCGGGATTTCAGGCAAGATGACATACCCTCGAAATCACTTCTATCTTTGCTTGCTTAGTTGCTCGCTCTTTTGCTATGCCTATGCTGCGATACCTACCACTTGCTTATCATGCCTCCCATATTGTTGAACCAAGCCTCTAACCCACCTTGTCCTAGCAAACCGTTGTTTGGCTATGTTACCGCTTTGCTCAGCCCCTCTTATAGCGTTGTTAGTTGCAGGTGAAGATTGAAGTTTGTTCCTTGTTGGAACATGGAGATGTTGTTCCTTGTTGGAACATGTTTACTTGTTGGGATATCACAATATCTTATTTAATTAATGCATCTATATACTTGGTAAAGGGTGGAAGGCTCGTCCTTATGCCTGGTGTTTTGTTCCACTCTTGCCGCCCTAGTTTCCGTCATATCGGTGTTATGTTCCCGGATTTTGCGTTCCTTACGCGGTTGGGTTATAATGGGAACCCCTTGACAGTTCGCTTTGAATAAAACTCCTCCAGCAAGGCCCAACCTTGGTTTTACCATTCGCCACCTAGCCTTTTTCCCTTGGGAGTCGCGCATCCCGAGGGTCATCTTTATTTTAACCCCCCCCGGGCCAGTGCTTGTCTAAGTGTTGGTCCGAACTAGAGTCCTTTGCAGCGCCACCTCGGGGAAACTTGAGGGCTGGTTTTAGTTGTACGTAGGCTCATCCGGTGTTGCCCTGAGAACGAGATATGTGCAGCTCCTATCAGGATGTCGGCGCATCGGGCGGTCTTGCTGGACTTGTTTTACCATTGTCGAGGATGTCTTGAAGAACCGGGATACCGAGTCTGATCGGAATGTCTCGGGAGGAGGTCTATTCCTTCGTTGACCGTGAGAGCTTGTCATGGGCTAAGTTGGGACACCCCTGCAGGGATTTGAACTTTCGAAAGCCGTGCCCGCGGTTATGGGCAGATGGGAATTTGTTAATGTCCGGTTGTAGAAAACCTGAAGTTGACCTTAATTAAAATGCATCAACCGCGTGTGTAACCGTGATGGTCTCTTTCCGGCGGAGTCCGGGAAGTGAACACGGTGTTGGAGTTATGCTTGACGTAGGTTGCTATAGGATCACTTCTTGATCATACTTTTATCGACCGTGCTTTGCCTTCTCTTCTCGCTCTCATTTGCGTATGTTAGCCACCATATATGCTAGTCGCTTGCTGCAGCTCCACCTCATACCTTTACCTTACCCATAAGCTTAAATAGTCTTGATCGCGAGGGTGCGAGATTGCTGAGTCCCCGTGGCTCACAGATACTTCCAAAACCAGCTTGCAGGTGCCGATGAGTCCGTGCAGATGACGCAACCAAGCTCAGGAGGAGCTCGATGAAGATCTTGTCCTTTGTGTTGTTTCGTTCTAGTTGATCAGTAGTGGAGCCCAGTTGGGGTCGATCGGGACCTTGTCGCATTTGGGGTTCTTCTTTTATTTTGGTTCCGTAGTCGGACCTTGATTGTATTTGGATGATGTAATGCTTTATTCATGTAATTGTGTGAAGTGGCGATTGTAAGCCAACTATGTATCTCTTTCCCTTATGTATTACATGGGTTGTGTGAAGATTACCTCACTTGCGACATTGCTTTCAATGCGGTTATGCCTCTAAGTCGTGCTTCGACACGTGGGAGATATAGCCGCATCGAGAGGCGTACATCTTCAACGGTGAGATTCAGGCAGAGGACTTCCCAATCCATCCGGGGGAGAGCGAGTATGTTTCGTCCCCTACCTGCTAAGGGGCGTTGGATTTCCCATTCATCCGTTCCTCCGAGGGCTTCTGGAATACTATGGCCTCCAGCTGCACAACTTCACCCCTGCCTCCATTCTGCACATTGCGGGTTACGTCGCTTTATGCAATTATTCCTGGGTATCGAGGCTCATTTCGAGCTGTGGAGGAAGTTGTTCTGTCTTGTCCCGCGTAATCACGAGGGGTCAATATTTGAAGTGGGCGGAGCCGAAGTATGCGTATCGCGATACCGGATATCTGTCCACACCAAGGAAGGCACCCGAAGAATGGCCTTCCAAATGGTTCTATATTGAGGACGTCGCGCTTCCTGACCCAGTTCGAAAGGGTCTTCCTGAATTTGCGAGCATTCCGCTGAAGAAACGCCACAGTTGGCGTCCCCAGGTCTTGAAGAGGATAGCACACGCAGAAGTTCCAGCTTATGAGCAAGATAAAGATGCTCGCTCAGTCCGGACTCACAATAATCGAGGTAATGGCGACCTCCATAGTGCGAGGGGTTCAGCCGCTACAATACAGAGGGCTGCCCATGTGGCACTACAATGGAGAGGATGACGCCTCCCGCTATGGCCGGAAGGGTCCGGATACCCCCGCGCTCTGGCCAAAATATTGGCCGAGCTGTTTAAAGGGGAGGAAGAGGAGTTTCTTCGCATTAAGCGCAGAGATGGGTATTCTATGTATGATCCTCCCAGTTGGGTAAGCTCGACCCCTCTATTCCACTCATTCCACTTCCGGATTACTTTTGATAAATTTCAAGTCGTTTGTTATGAACAGCACTGGCGGAAGTCACCGAACACTAAAAATACACTTCCGTGATGATACGTGTTTGTCACAGTAGGTCACATTTTCTGTCATGCATGTACATCCATGACGATTTTATGACAGAATCAAGATAGTCATACCTGTGCTGTCGTAGAAGTGTTCCATGACATTACCAAAATTATCATCACGGAAGTGTCCACTTCCATGACGATAAATCCGCGTCACAGAAGTGCTTTCGTCAAGGGTGACCGACACGTGGCATCCACCGTAACGAAACGCCGTTAAGCTATCGGGTCGGGTTTTGGATCCGATAACCCATTAACAGCCCCGACCAATGGGGATTTTCCACGTGTAAAATCAGCATTGGCTGGAGGAAACACGTGTCGGCTCATCGTTGGGATAGATGTCATCCACTCATTAGACAGAAGGCGCCTATGATACGTCGACACGTGGCACGACCCAACAGAGGCCCATTCCTGTGAAAAGGCCGGCCCGTTTGACTTGGTCAAAAGGTGGCGGGCCAGCCCATGTAAAGCTTGTTAACGGCCTATTCGCAAATAGCCCATTTACAGCCTGCTAACCCAAGGCCCGTTACGCCCTATCTGAATTAGGCCCAGTAGCGTCATCTGGGCCACCCAATATGATTCCAGCATGTTTTCACTTCTGGCCCATGTATGGCCCATGATGTCTTTCGGCCCATATGAGGCCCTATGTAACTCTTGGCCTATTAACGGCTCATGGTGAAACTGGCCTGTAATGAACAGTGTATCACTTTACACCCATTAACGGCCCGTGGTGAAACTGGCCCGTAATGAACAGTGTATCACTTTATACCCATTAACGGCCCGTTATTCCGTTGGGCCATTTCCATCCCATGTTATCTTTCGGCCTTCTCAGAGCCCATTTATTCTTGGGCTCATTTCTAGCATTCGTTTACTTACGGCCCGTTACTGTCATTTTCTACTTGTGGGCCAAATTCAGCCCATGGTTATAGTCGGCCCGTTTGTGGTCCGTTAATACGTTGGGACGTTTTCATAGTGTCATCAAATACGGCCTATTAACGATGGCCCGTTAAGGTCAGCCCATGAACGGACAATTCCAACTCTAGCCCATTTACGGCCATAATGCGACCTGTTATTGGCCCATGTTTGGCCAATCGATCATACTGCCCGTATAAGGCCCATTGATGATACGGCCCGTAGAAGGCCCATTGTTCTACGGCCCGTAGAAGGGCCCATTGTTTCCTAGGCCCGGCAACGGCCCAGAAGGCCCACTGTTTCTACGGCCCGTAGGAGGCCCAGTGTCACTGCAGTAAATATTAGCCCATGGTTATCGTGGCCTAGTTTTAAAAAATAGGTTATTGCAGCCACTAGCAAACCGCGGAAAAAGAACTGCAATGACTACAAGCAAACAAATAAACAAGACAACAAGGAATAAATAAGCAAGCAACTTACGCTAGGCTATCACGGCTATCACACATATTACATCCACTGGGCATCAAAGTTCGCCACCAGTGCAAATAAACGCGCCGACAAAAGAATATACAAAACTGAGAGCACTTCAGAAGGCACTAGGCCTGGCCAGGTCGGGCCCCCCCAAACAGCTGAAGAAGCTGAGTAGACCTCAGTTGTGTCAACGATAGATGCATCAACACTAGATTTAAGGCATGATGGTGCGCACGGCAGTCCTCTGACATCTTCATTGCATCTTTGACTTCAAGTCGGAGCTGAGCTGAAGCAAGCCTTTCCGCTTTAAGTTGAGACTGAAGAAGTCGAACTGATTGAGGCAGCGACTGCACAGAGGTTGTCTCACACCTGCTGGTGAGTAGCTTCAACTCACTGTCTTCATCAAGACAGGACCTTGGGGTCATCTCGCTGTCCTCAAGATGGTTTGGCTCACTATCTTCCCTAAAGTTCTGCCTGGCGTAAGAGATACGAGTCTGAAAGAGAAACAAGGAGACACGTAACAGGTTTCACAATTATATAAGCAAATAAATGGATCTGTTCTGCATAAGGAACATGTTTTTACAACTACAATTTGAAACTGGTAGTTGTTGCAAACATCCAATCAGATGTAAATAGCAAAGCAAACAGCAGTGGAGGAAATGATGCCTATCCAAATCTATACTAGAACAAAGTTTGAAGGCTTGAGAAGGATGAACTTACATTACATGTTAACACGGGCTGGACAAAGCCCTTCTCCATGTTGATGGAAGGATAATTCAATAAATTCCCCAAAGAAAATTCTTTATAAGCATTGCCATTATTCTACATTTTGCAAAGAGTAAATATAGATCAAATAATATTGGAAGAAACAGAGGATAATGAAGCTCAGGTGCAACTGATGATACATAATCAAATAGCAATTAATTAAGTACAGTGTTACAAGGCAAAAGGGAGAGAGGTACTAACAAGAGCAATGCAGAGCCCATTATTGTTTTGAGATCGTATGATCCTTTGAGCAAGGAGATTCATCTGAAATTAGTTTTCATACAAGAGAGAAGGTAAGGCACAAGCAGAAATTTAGGAGTTCAAATTTTGAATTGATATCATAGACAGTACTTGACGCTGGGCTCCCAGCAGTTCTAATAGGGGTTTGGCCACTAGAGTAGGGGTAAAGTGTGGTACAATTGGGCCTGTGTTTTTTGTGGCTGCTGATCTATCTGATTTAATAGGTATCACTACCTTTTCCAAATACCTAGTTTATACTCCTTGACGACCTGCACTTACCCTCTTCCTTTTGGACACCTATTACGAAAGAACAACATTTGACTGGAAAAACATAGTGTGATGACACATGGAATAGGTACAGAAAATGGATAGGTATGGCATATACTCATATATTGTGCTTAACTAAGCGATGGTGTAACAAAGTAGAAGTAATGCAAGAGGTCAGAAGCAAAATATGTGCGACCAATACAACTTTGCAAAGTTAGAGCAAGCACCTTGATGGGTGAATAAGATAGGCCATCCTCCACCATGCCAAGTTTGTTAGGCAGTGGATCATTCCGCAATATTCCTCTCGTGCGCCCATTCTCATATTCATTTTGATAATGTTCAATATCTGACATGCATGAAAACATAAAAACAAGTGAGATTTTCTTTGTAATGCAGAAGTGATTCTAATCCAATACTGCCTCCCTGTAAACCCCTTTGTGCTATCTCTGCAATTCTTTTAAAAGATGCCATGCATGCTGTAATTTGTTGTGTGCATTAATATAATGTGGCCTACTACTCAAAATATGAGAGCTCCAGAAGTGATGACACTTCGCAGATGATAGCTTCAACATATAGTAAAGAAGAACAAGTCGACCTGACCTGACAGATTCAAAATATACTAAGGGAGAACAACTCAACCTGACCAGTCGACCGCAAGAGAAGAGTATCATCTTAAAGAAGAGCAGAAGAGCAAGCAGATTGAAGATATTACAAGTCTTTTAATACAATGTCGGTTGGCCACCCATGATGAACCAGAGCGCACAGAGAAATACTATTCTTTCCGGGTCTCTCCATATGTGCTCACATGCATTTCGACTAAAGTAGGAACATTTAACTAACCAATTAACATCTCTCAGTTTTACTAATATCAGCAATAAATCTCATATATGAAATTTGTACAACTAGCTTGTTTAGCTCGATGGGTGGAGCAATGCTATTACGACACGAACCACGTAGGCTGATTGTGGTCATCATAAAATGGGGAAAACATAAGCATAATGAGTACAGTGTTGACCGTGGCAGTGGGATGGCAGATTTGAAGCTGCAAACCGTGCAAAGGGTAGTTAGCAACCGATGTTTGCTTTGAAATAACAACTAAGATTTGGTATGGACAAGAAAGTATGGTCAACAAGTGAGAAAGAAATGCAATTATGTTGTCTCTCTATATGTCGCGACATGCATTTGGAAACTCAAGTGGGACCTTTAGCTAACCAATTAAATGTGTCGGTTAACTAATATCAGTATCATATCACAATCATATTTGAACAACTAAGCTTTTGAATTCTAAGTGTTGTGTTGTTTAGCTTGAAGGGTGGAGTAATGCTAGTATGACAGAAAGCACCTACGCAGATCATAGTAGAGTAGATAAAAGGGGAAAACCCTAAGCATCGAGAGAAAAATCACGAAAGTGGAACTAGCTGGACCAGTGGGTGGCACACATGCTTTTCGAAACGAATATAGGAACATTAGGTGACCAATTAAACGTTCTCTGTTTTAGTGATATGAGCATCATATCAGATTCGTATTTCAACACGTAAGCTTTGGGTTGAGGTCTTGAGGAGCAGTGCTAGCACGACACGAAGCACCTACGATGATGGTAGTGAATATAAAGGGGGGAAACCATAAGCTTTACGAGTATAGTGCCCGTGCCATGGCGGATCTGAAGGTGCAAACCGGACAAAGCTACTTCGCAACCAATGTTTGCTTTCAACTAGCCACTACGATTTGGTACGGACAAGAAAAGTACAGTAAACAAATTACGATCTATTTTCCGGGTGAGATCAATAACTTAAGCACATATGGAAGAGTACCACCTCTCTTGCGACGCCGTGTAGGCCTATGCTGATACGTTGAGGGTGCTGCGGGTGCGATGGCTGTCGGCGGCGGGGAAGAAGACTTTAGACGGCAGACGGCCGGGTCGGGGGATATATCCTGTTGCCGTGGACGAGGCGGTCGTAGGAGCGGCAACGGCAAGGTGGACGACGGCGCCGATGAAGCGAGAGGAGGCGATGAAAGGATGATCCTGGTCCAGCGCCGTGGATGAGAGACGTCCATCTCTTGCAGTGGACGACGGGGTAGGGGTAGCGGCTCCGGCAAGGTGGAGGATGGGGTGGCGGACGGAGGAGGCTGGCCGCAGTGCGGAGGTTGTCGTGCCGCCGGTGTATGAATGGGGAAATGGAGGGGAGGGGGGATCTCAAACTTTGGGACGCGCTTCTCTGAAATGGGGGAAAGTTACGAACTTATCCCCCGTTTAAAATTTCGGACATCGCGTCGGTTGGGGATAGGACGGTAATCTCGCATCTCCCAAATATTTGCCGGTAACTATTTCGGGCGAGGAGAGGGTGTTTTGCCGCCCACGGTTGGCGCCCACGGTGTATGAACGGGGCTGACAGGTAGGGCGGTTGTGTCACGTCTGATGGAAGTTACACATCTGCCCCTATTTAAAATATAAGCCTACATCGATTTCGGACGAGGAGAGTTTGTTTTGCCGCCCACCGTGTATGAATGGGGAAATGGAGGAAGAGACACATGTCTTTCGGACGAGCTTGAATCAAATGTGTTTTGCCGCCCACGTTTGGCGCCCACCGTGTCTGAATGGGCTCAGAGGCCGTCGTGTCACGTCTGATTGAAGTTACTAGTCTACCCCTATCGACAGCAGTGTAAATCCTGTCGATAAGGATGTCAAGTGTCAGGGGTAGACAGTAATTTCCATCTCGCAAACACTTGCTTCGAGCAGCCCACAAATTATAGTGGGTGTTTAGCCGCTTCGTTCAAAACTTGGGAGAATTAGCATTCACGTTTGCCCTGGGACCTGGCAAACTAAATTCAAATCCAATTTGTATTCGATTACGAATATCCACAGATAATTATACGTTTTGTTATTTATTCTTCAAAACCCACCAAAGATTTATCCACCTTATATATGATTATGTTTTAGAAATGCCGTGATCTTCGAATTCAGTAGGTTGGATACACTCTGAGTCAAACAGTTATTTCATCCAATACAATATTCTCACACGACAAACAGTTCACCTTATGTCAATCATACAAGTTCTGAGGATTACCTCGCCTAAAAAATTCGGATCAGTACAACACATGCACAACATAGGGGGTCTTGCAACATAATCCATTCAGAGACATGACACAACATGCAAGTACAATAATCTAATGAAAATTTGAACTGGTATCTAAAGAAGAACCGGGATTATCTTGGCTTCAGATAGTAGAAACAGCAGGACCTCCTCTGTCTTCAAATGCAACATTCTTACTTGCTCCAATTCTTGGGTTGCTTGCATAATGCGTGCCGCTAATTCCGTAATTTCCAGCCTCGAGATAAATATTACCTCATTTATGGCAGTCACACCATCTCTTTCTGCCTCTAGTAGAGCCTCAAGCACTATAATATCTGTGCTCAGAATGCTCTCCAGCGGTGTTGCCTCTGAACTGCTACCATCTGGTAACATGGATGGCGCACTGCTTCCACAAATAGATTCTGGGGTTGTACATTGTGTCCTAGTGTGAACGGCATCCTGAAAGGTTTCCGCTGGACATCAGTAAGAGATAGTTATCGTATGATCCAGGCAGTAAGCTTAAATGGTAAACGATGGACGAATTATTGCCGAGCATGGAAAACTATATTTAAATGGTTCGAAGCACCATCAGCTGAAAAAAATTAAAATGGTAAGATGAAACTAGGGATGTAAGTGGAAAATAAAAGAAATCCGCCAGTCCCATCTAATTAGTTTTTGCTACCTCCCTAGTTCATTTTCCTCAAAAAAATAAAAACTCTTTTGAACTATCATACCACTAGTGGACTTTAATCGGGATTAAACTGGACCCAGTTGACATCCCTAGTTGAAAGGGAGTGTACAACCGCTATATTTAAGTTGCCAAGGCATCTAAGCAGTTAAATAATCTGAGAAAGCACTTAATAGTGTGGCCTCATATAAACTACGAAGACAGTCTTGAGATGAAGTTGAGAGGAAAAGTTAAGGACTCAAATGAAATAGGCATGCATTTCTTTATGATAGTACAACAGGCACTGTTGACATATTGGCCAACTCAGGTATAGCGTAACAACAAATAAGCATTCGAATCAAGCAATATAGCAAAGCAGACAACTGAACTATTTGTAATTCGATAGGATTACACGTTGAGGGCACAAGCCAAGAAAGCAGCCCACTCGCATTACATTTCACATATACTAAAACACACTGGCTTACCATATGTTGCTGTGAAGCCTAGCTGCTGTTGCAATGTTCTTTGAAGATATCGTCAGCATCCCGTGGTTGCAGATCTAGTTGTTGTAGTTTATTCGGCACCATCTATTTAGGTAAAATTAATTTTAATCGCATGCACTGGTCCGAATTGATCATCAATGGTTCATCTAAACTAATGAAAGAAGGGTGTGTGCATACACGACAATACTCCCTCCTATTCTTTTTACTTTGTGTATAATTTTTTCTCAGTTTTCTCGTATTAGTCTACGCGTTGCCGATTCCTAGCGCTGGTTTCCTTTTGTGCCCCGCCCCATGCGCCTCTGCCCTAATTAATTGGCAAATTAGTCCAGAAAAATTAAACCAGTGCCCTCCTTGGTATGCAGGTCAAGAGTTATGGGCAGAGTAAATAGAATCGGAGGGAGTATATCTGCTTCCCTCTATTTTTATGCTTGTTCGAGGTGCCAGCCCCAAAAGAACAAATATTTTGCTTGATGGGGTTGGCAGCTCCATAATTAATAGAAGCATCAAATTAGTCATGCAACTTGGGAAGATCAAGAACACACAAACAAGTAATGAACAGAGGCTCGGAGCAGTGATGTAATAGCTAGCATCAAAAAATGTAGGGTAAAACGAACAAAAAGCAAGGGAACCACATGCTAGTTTGCTGATGTGTGATTAAGCATAGAGAACATTAAGCAGTCTGATGGAACCAACAGGTGGCATCAGAACAAAACTAAAGCATATTAACTATATGTGCACTGGTATGTAATTTAGCACATGTAACATGTCCACTGCCAGAAGTATGGCCCTACAGGTGCAAGCAGAATAACGCGTCTCATGAAAAACTGAATGATGCCCTGAAGAAATTCAAAGGTGCGGTGCTTATGCTAGAAAAGTGAACGTAGGCGCCGGC
>NC_053023.1:78402859-78414414 GCF_003073215.2 Triticum urartu
CTGCCCATGACCACGGTTAAAAAGTCCAACCTTATTTTGCATATTTCGGTGGAGTCCGAACTGTTGTAATCCCGAAATGATAAACATTTTTTAAGAACTTATTGATTTGCCAAAAAATCGTTTTGTTTTCGTATGCAAATAAGATGTGGGACAAATTAGTTGGTTTCAGGGAAAACTAGTGGTAAAAAAAATCAGCGCTGGGTGGGAAAAAACAACAAAAATAAGGATGTAAATATGAAAAGGGAATTTTATGTGTTTTCAATATAATGATACGTGTATATGAACTAGTAAAACTATAGGTAGAGATTAGAAACGGATGTAGGACATGCGTTTCAAGAGGAAAATAGAACTGGGCTGTGTGTTTGATTCAGTAAAAAAACTGTCTGCGGATGTTGTAAGACAAAATATAACTAACGCTGGCGGGCCAGAGGCCAGTAGATACCTGCTGGATCTTTGTGCCCCGTTGTCGTCATGGGCTGGGCCTGTTAAAAACAAAACAACCCTGGGCAATCTACAACCCAGTTGAAACTTGCTCGACCTAAAAAAAATATACGTGCTCAATAAATGAGAGAATTCTGCAAGTACAGACTGATAACTGGGGATGCAACACGGATATTGTTTTTTTATCGTGATAATAAGTGCATGCACTTGTTTAGAAAAAAATTGGAGAACTGGGAATTCAAACGGCGGGTGCTTTATGCTACCCATCAAATAAAAATCAGGTGCCTGAAAATTCGTTTCGAATAAAATGATTCAGCTTTTTATCCACGTCGACCCTCGGCATGATGGTTGGAAGCAAATGCAAGTTCATACCAAAACATCGTTAACAACAATACCAACTTGCGGACGACAAGGTAGTACAACTACCAATGCCAAACTAACTTATAATCTTTTTACTCCTGGCCCTAGTGTTCGTCTGGTAGAAAATCTTGCAGAGGACCAGCTCCCGCTCCTTCTCTTGCTCCAGGTCCCCGAGGTGGTACTGGTGCATCACCCAGTTGGTCCTCTGCTGGTCGAAGTTCTTGTTGGTGTGCAGCACCAGAACCTTTTTTGCTGCCCGTCTGCCGGCCGTTGACCATCACCGGCATGGTATTGCCGGTCTTGTGCCACATCGCATGCATGCCGCACTCCGACTATATCTTGTGACGCGTCCACGCGCCCCTTTTGAACGCCCTGGAATTCCGCTGGAAGAAATGCTTCCTTAGGCCACTCAGTATGATACTTGTAGTATTGTGGAATACAGGTTTTAGTGTACCTAGTTGGCATTTTTATAACATCTTTGGCATGCTTGCACACTTGTTTCACTTTTTATTAACTGTCAAATTGTAATTGCTTCACCAGGTCTGCGTCTAAAAAGAAAAATAGAGCTATAAACAAAGGAATATGTTTGTGCAAGTAGACGGCCGATCGGTGTCTTACCTGGAAGTTTCTCAGGTTGGGTGTAACATATGCCGTGCTCGCTGTCGATGGTTGGTATGAACAAATCGATGAGAGACTGAAATCTCGCGCTGTCAGCACTCACTTTGGCCTCAAGGTGCTCGATCAGCTCCTGATCCGTGGGATCGAACTTGATGCCAGCCGGCAACCGGCCAATCCTTCTTCGACTTGCATCGGTAATTCCAGTTATATGGTACTCAATGTATGATCAATCGACTGTTTTAAGTGAATGATGAAAGATTTCGATAGATAAGTGGTACTCCAAATCTGAAGTCCAGAATACCCGAACACGCCGCCGGGATTCTTGTGTCACCTCACGCGCAGCGTGTTGTCACGTCAATTCAATGTGTGGACATGATGAATAATTTGACCGACGTATACTAGTACTGCTACTGTACTACTTACTAGTCGTATTTAGTGTCACGATTTATACATAGGTTTAACTAACAAGTACACACTTGAAGCCTAACTGATATATATATACTATATATCATATATATATATATATATATATATGGCTTCTGCACAGCATCTCCATCATCATTATCAGTACATCCTACGCAGGTGAGTTAGGATGCACTTGATCCCAGGAAGGTATCTATCCTTCAAACCAGAGGGAGTGCTTCAAACTAACAACAGTACATAATATCCAACAAAAGAGGGTCGTGCTACAGCAGCAAAAATACATGGCTCAGTCTAGATATCAGCATGAATCAAGTTGTGCATATTTGCTGTTGGCATGAACCACATCGCCGCATGTCGGGTTTGCAAAAGCCATCCATCGCATGGAAGCTTGATGCCTTTCACACACTGAAGATTATCTGGCAACAAGCTGTGTCGACGGATCTCTGGATATGGTGATTCAAGAAACCCATGGTATGATGTGTAAACACAGCCCCCTCGCGAATGGAAGTTGCATAGCACAGTAATCATCGCCGGTGATATGATCGATGATTGGTTGGATGATCGTATAATTGAGCCCCGATGAACAAGGAGTTGTTGCCGAAGGCTGTAAACCCGCCTCCAGTTGAATACGCCTGGCCCAACGGAGCTGGGATCTTTTATCGAACAACAAAGCAGCCATAGCCATCAATGTCACGAACGCCCACGCATTGTACTGCATGTGGTTTGATGTAATGGTTTGGTCAATTTGGTAACGTGCGAATGAGCATCAAATGACCGCCATCGGAGCTGAACGAGCGATAAACCACCACCCATCGGCTGGTATGATTCCAGGTCCTGGAATCATGAAGGCCAGCGCATTTGCGTCTGCTGCAACAATTCAATTTGGAGACAAAGGACAAAAATAAACAATCATGTTCAGAGTATGTGGTGGAATTAAGATTATTATAACAGTGACACATATCATAGACAGAGAATTGCAATGCCGTGGTCATAATCATACCCCAAGTTTAAAAAAATAAGCCAATGGCTTTCATATTCTAGCAATATGTCATGGTTCAAACATCATGTAACAATGAGAGGAAAACAGCTATGACAGCGCCTACTCATATTCTACCATAGCACTTACTAATACTGTTCTCATATCAACTCTAAGCAATAACATGCGTTGTTATAAAAATCTTGTAAACGAGAGTAACATATAGCAATCATGATGTTATGCTCATAATATGTATTCTAACAATATTAGATGCCAAATTTTCTCATATCAACTCTAACAATAACATGTGTGGTCATAAAAATCTAGGAAATGAGAGGAACATATAGCAATGATGTGGTATAAACATGCTATGCATTCTAAATTTGTAACAAATGAACAAGGCAGTCGTATTCATAAGGTAAAGATGAGATGAGATAGAACAATTACACGACGATAGATTCCACCAATATAGGTAGCCAATCTGTGCGTCGACGCGTAAACGATGCCATCGTGCACTATAGCAAACATAAATGTTTCCTCAATAGGATTGATGATGAGCCATAACCATGTATGGCGACCGGATTCCAGATAGACTAATCCCTTGTTGAACAAGGCAATGAGCTTGTAATCCATGTAGTCTTCTGAATGGTGTGGGCACTTCGCAGATTACAACTTTCTACAAACAGGTCGAGCCAAAAGCTTGACGCGTCTCGTGTGTAGTAGGCAGGAGTGTCCGGCGGGCCGCGAGGCTCACGATGGCGGCGGTTCCAACTGATGGAAGGGTGATCTCTCGCTGGGTGTAGATATTCACGAGACGCCACGGACTACCGGTGTGGTGGATGAGGACGATCCAGTTGGCCTTCATGCCCACCCAGTAGTGGCCGCGCATGAAGGACAGGTGGACGGGTAGTGGTAGCATGTCGAGGGGCACCACGACAACCTCCGTAGGATCGTCAAGTCGGTGTCTGGGCCACCTGCGAGGATCGGGCATCAGCAAGCAGGGTGTCTTGAAAAGAGCCGGCTGGTTGCAGACGAGTTGACGGTACAAAGACACCGAGCATGCGGCCAGACAGACAGTGCTGAGTAGGTACATACAACTACAGATCTGCTCCAAGAGAACATCGTGGAGGGAATTCCAATCGCGGCTCTGCGTGTCAGTCGGTTCTGCCATTGGGGTTTTCGGTGCCTGCGAGCCAGCGGGGAAGTGGATTCGGGCGGGCGAGCGAAGCAGCTTCTCCTCATGTGGCCGAGCAGTGAGCGGGGGGATATGGTACGCGCGAGCTACCAAGGAAGATGGCGCGGGCGGGCGAGCAGTGAGCGGGGGTAAATGGTGTGCGACCGACGATGGGGAAGAGAGGAGGAAGAAGAATAGAGGAGGAAGAAGAGTGGAAGACGGGGAAGAAAGTGCATTCAATCTCAATTCTACTACTCCCTCCGTCTAGGTGTGTAAGTCACCTTACGAAAACCAAATAATCCCAAAACACTTAGGCACCGTACATTAACTCCCTTCTAGTTTTTTGTTTTGTGGCATATCAACCAATAAGATATGTGGGCTGTGCATGCTTTCAATGACTTGAGACTACCAAACATAACCGACTGATTTAGTAACACCAACACGCTGGTTCAGCTTATTAATTACGTGTCCCATCTGCTGCAGTGTGTATTGTCACATCACTGCGAAGACTAGTTGAATAGTTCTCTCTGACCGAGATGGGGAATAAATGGATCGCGAGGACTTCCTTTCTACAGTATCCCTATCCCTCTACGCTGACTTCACTCATTTTGCTCCGTACCTAGTCACTTGTTGAAATCTATAGCCAAATGGACATGTCAATGGGAGGGAGTAAGCCCCATGCATGCATGCAACATGCAACACTCACACGTACACATGGACGCACGCAACACTCACGCACCCATGCGGCACACAGCACACGACGCAACACACATGCTCACGTTCAAGTGCTCAACCTACTCCCTACGTCCGTGAAAGACTGTACATTTAGAGATTTACACATCGACCAGGGCATAATTAACGCCCAAAAGTAGCAGACTTATGTGTGCATGCGACCATTGAGATAAGAAGATTAAATGAAGGCCGTTGCATGCTGTAATTAAGGATAGACATGTAGCCTATACCTACAGCACAAGTTGGTGCATTAGTCAATCAATATCAATTTAGATTAAAGGCTAAACACATTGGAAGTGTATATGTACTACATCATGTAGTACACTCTTTGTTGGAAGACCGATGGAGGACACATACATGCACTCACATACACAGCCAGGGCGGTTCGCGCGCAAGGGTTGGACTCGTGTTGCGCCTGCGTAAAGTTTTGTTTAACTGATTTCTTTGCTCTGCCAACTGACAGGTGGGACCCAGAAACTAGGTGACAATTTAACTAGTCAACAAAGTGCCACGTCGACTATGTGGCCGGTCAGTAGGGTGCAATACGGTGCTCTACGATGAGCTAGTGATCACATAATCGCCGCAAAACTATATATAGTGACCGTAAAGAGCGTAGTGTTACATACGTTGACTGCCGGTGTATTTTTCTCATTTCAAATTAAGCCATATTAATTGGAAAGGACGCGGTATGGACTACTACTACTAGTACTAGTACTGCTTTGATGTGTCCCGTCAACTCGCCGAATGAGGAGAAGCTTGCTTACTACGCCTCTCCCTCGCCCACGCGCGTGGTGGTTCGCAGGACGAGGAGAGGGTTTTGACTACAGCGCCCTCTCCCTCGCCCTCACCCTCACGGTGGACGTGCAGCAGTTCAATCGGTGTCAGATTGCCAGAATCATATTGTACTGTAGTATCATCATTGTTGGACCTTCCGAAGAGGCGAAGAGACAAATGCAAGGTTCACACGAGTACGAACTGTTGAACCTCCTGAAGAGGCAAAGAGCCAAGCACAAGGTTTTATAGGAGTTTTCGTCCTAGTAGGAGTGTACTAGTACAACTATAGCGAACGATGCTACTGTATGATGCTGCCACGTCACGTATATCCAAAGCTGTGCCACCTTTTTTTCTCAAAGAGCGTGTTGGAGCCCGTGCAACAACCACACAAGTTGCACGTACACATAACACATTTACTAGTAATAAATTCTAAAGGACAAATGCCAGTATGCCACACAAGTTCATCTCCAACTCATGTGACAAATTTGTGCATGACTAGTCTACATATATTCACAACGCTACCATTCACAATTACCGTACTCCACTTACACGTTATAGATGGGCTACATGTCCTCCTCCAGGTTCCTAGTCCTAGGAATGTTCTTCATGGATGGCACGATCCATAGCGGTGGGCAACGGGAATCATTGTCGCAGCTTTCTAGTCCGGTTCCACACGATGGAGACTCATCCAAGCTTAAACGGCATAAATCAGGGATAGCGTGTCCCAGCATGTCGTTCATCCGGCGGTGCGCACTGAAGACACAACCATGCTTCATGAACGGCAGGCCTTCCGTGTCGTGCACGGAAGGTGGCATCCGCTTCACAATGGGGTAGATGTCCCCGATGAAAAGCAAGTACTCTCCAAGAGTGTTCCTCGGCACCCACGTAGCATCACGGGGATCGAACTCGGCGCCGTTCATCTGGTACACGCGGCATCCCAAATCTGGACACACGGTGACGTACATAGTCAAGGTCCATGCATAATAATGTTGTGCTCAAATGTGTCGGTCAGTAATACCGTGCAGCAAATAGTACTACTTCGGTATAGAGGAAGTAAAATAACCGGCTTATTATATATAGCCACTCTTGGCTACATGGATGAGATAGTAAGACATGGAAAAATAAAAATGGTGGCAGCTAGTGGGTTCAAGTCTTCAAGGGCCTAGCTAGCTATACGCGTCCTCCAAGGTAAAAAGTACTCCTACTAGTAGTACTACAAAGTATACTACTAGTACAACAATGAAAGAGAAGGCGAGAGGGTTAAAAAATGGAATACCTGGGTAGATGGTGACGGTCCGATCGTGGTAGATTATGTGACCATGTTGCACATTAGTGGTACCATGGGTAACAACTGCTAAGATAGTTGATCCCAATATGCCAAAGTTAGCTACAAGGTTCCAGGTTAGACCGAATCGCGGATGCAAATGCACATCCAGGATCGGCGATCTTATTTTGATCGGGGGATGACTGGTCCCTGCAAAATAATGGAGTACCATTAGGGATGCAAATGATGGTTTGTGCATTCTGTTTGTAATCTTCCGTACCGTAGGATGTCAACCAGATGAAACAAGTCCCCTGGCTGGTCACCGCGAAGATGCGGCCTAGATGGCGCACGGCGTCTTCGAACGTGTAGGGGTACAAATCTGCCGCCGCCAACATGCGCCAGCCTCTGCCGTTACTGCCTCCTGCATTGATGGCAATCCTTATGTCGAACACCGCGATGAGATAGTAATCGTCGTAGCCGCGTCGCTTTGTTGGCGGGTCCGCAATTGCTATCTTCTTCAATCTCATGTAGGCATCATCATACGTATTCTTGCCCAGCCAGTCCTGAAGGACGATCCCAATTTTGGAGAAGGGGTCTACCGAAACGGCCGCACTACTGTGGATGTTGTGAAAAATGATGGTGGTATCCGGCCAGAGGTATGCAAGCCAATCTTCGTTGGCACCGACCCAGACCTATATATAAGACGGTGGGCAGCGAAGAAATTACAGGATGGAAATGGAATAACTATGTACTACATGATCAAACACCATTACTGACCTGCTCATCGGACAAAATCCGACTACCTCTCAACGTCGGCAACTCTAGCGGAGTCAACGTGCAACCATGGCCAGGGAGCGGTGGACTGTTTGAAGGATTGTCCCATAGAAGAACCTTCTCCTCGAGGATGCATGGAAGACCAACAAGCATGGCCTGTTTAAGCAGCGTCTTGAAAAAGTTGGTGCAGGAAGCACCGAGTCTTGCAGCGGTGAGGACGTCGGAGCGGCGTGCGATTTCTCCCACAGGATCATCGTCCAAGGTCTCCCAGCACCGACGAGGAGGAGAACCGCCTGGCGAATCCATGGGAGCAGTGACGAACTGCCTTCTCTTCGGGGGGAGGGGAACTGGAGAGGAGGAGATAAGAGCGTAGTAACTGTAGGGCCTCGTCCCTTCCAACTGTATATCGTTCCTCAGTGAAGGGGTGAGGCTATTATTTACTACTAGTACTCCCTCCGATTCTTTTTACTCTGCGCATAAGAGCAGACCCGGATACCAAGGCAGGGGCTCGCTGCATGCTTTCTAGACGGAAATACCCCTGGCGCATGGATGGGAGGAGTTAGCAGCTATAAATGCCCCATGCAGCCCATTGGCTGTCCGCCCGCGTTCTCCTCTCTCTGCATGCTGCATGGATGCTCCCTCTCTCACACATGACTGCATGCGGTGGCGCTGGCCTATGAGAAGCTCGCGTGGAGATAGCAATCTTCTCTCCAGAAGTGATTTTTTTGAAAGAAAGGGATTATGGAACGTTATGGGATTGCATTATACGATAAATAATAGCACTAGTAAGAAATTTTTGGCACTAGGTAGTAGTTTTTGGCGTGGATTAAGAAATTTTGGGTATGTTTTTGCCATTTTTTGTACACGCCAACTAGTGTCAAAAAATCTTACATTATGTGACGGAGGAGTACGTACTCGTACTGTAGCAGTACTAGTACTACTTTTCTCAACTAGTAGTGCGATGTACTGTACTTCTAGTCTAGTCTAGTATAGTGCACCAGTTTTGAACTCTTGAATCTCAGGGCCAAGGAGCTACAGTTGGAAGTGGAGGGTACTACTGTTCTCTAGAACCATCGCTGTACTATCAATGCAGGGGAAGTACACCTGCGTAGTGGCCTAGTGGGTACTCTCGGTGCTCTATTCAGCCGCTCCTCTCATGTAGCTGGCCTACTCAGCCGCTCCTCTCACGCACACACTAGCAGCCTGTTTATCAGCGACGGTTACTGCGGGGGCAGAACATTTGAGTTATTTGATACAACGAGACCAGGCTTTTCGCTTCCATTTGCGGAGGTGTAATGGATCTCGCCGAACTTTGTCGGTAGTTCCTTCTTTATGAATGAGATGATGCAAAGCTTTTGCCTCCGTTTCAAAAAAAACACGGCAAGAGGAATTTCTTTTATAGTAGAGCCGATAATGGAGTGAAGTCCATGCATGCAATGCCACAAGCTACAGAGTAGTAGTAGAGCACATTATGTACAGAGCCATATTGCACATTTCCCAATGCCCCGCCAGGCTTTTCCGGCTCCTCGGGCTTAATTGGGAGGCACTAGTTTAAATATGCTACTAGCTGGAAGCTGCAAGCGAGGTGCGGCTAGGGCGAGCCACGGGATGTTGGGAAGGAAAACCCGTTCATGTAGCTAGGCTGTCCAGTGCACCCAGATTGTGGGGCCGCACGTCCGTTTGACTTCAAAACTCAAACTACCCGTGTAAAATATTGTCTCGCAGCGAAGTGTAGTAGTACTATTTTTTTAAAAAGGCCGCCATGCGTTCGGCCGGGATCGAACCCACAAAACAAGGTATACACTCCCGCGACCACTAGTAGTACTCATTGGAGTACAACGCAACCTAGAATCGCATTTTGTCGCTAGTACTACGTACATTGTTCCTTACAAGAAACCCCTAAGAGCATGGTTAATAGTATAGCCAGCTGCTGGCTATAAGCTAGTGCCATGTCATCTACAGCCCAACTTATAGCCAACATGTAGTAGTAGTTTATTTCTTATAGCCCACTGACTCAGCTCTATTGTACTTGCTCTAATAATGCAAGAAACCACTAAAATGAAACTACTACCACTTGCATATGTGGCAGACTTAAGATAAGACTACCTTATCAACCATTGTACATGCTCTTACCAACAAAAATCCTCGAGTGACCTCCTACCTCCGGCCCGTCCACCTAGTCATCCTCGGCCATGGGACGCAGCTACCGCCGCCGGCAGAAGGCGAGGTCAAAACCGCCGGCGATGCGGAGCCCATGTTGCGGCAGCCCGGATGCCAGCTCCGACCGGCGCTCGCGGCCGCTAGCTAGCCAAGATAGCTCCGTCCAGTTGCTTGTCTGCAAGGTTTGCTAGCTAGATTGGCAAGGCAGCGCGGCGGCTTGCTCGCGTGCGCCACGCTAAGGCCAGCCATCTGGCTCGAGCGAAGGCCAGCGCGGCGGCTTGCTCGCTCGTGAGTCATGCTCGGGCCAGCCTGCCAACCCGTGCGGAGTCCAGCGCGGAGTCCGGCCCGTCCGCGGAGCAGCGGCCAACTCGCTCATCACCGGCGCCACCGATGAACACGCATCAATACTGTTTGAAGTAATGTTCTGGAAAAATAATGATTTGAGGGGGAATAACAAGATAGAAGGTTAGATGTGGGTCCCTCGTGTCAACGGTCAAACAAAATGTGTTGGTTCAAGCTGCCTCGTTGATACGTCCATTTTGCATCATGCTTTTATATCGATATTTATCGCATTATGGACTGTTATTTCACTTTATGTCACAATACTTATGGCTATTCTCTCTTATTTTACAAGGTTTATATAAAGAGGGAGAATGCCGGCAGCTGGAATTGTGGTATGGAAAAGGAGCAAATATTAGAGACCTATTATCCGCAACTCCAAAAGTCCTGAAACTCCACGAAACGTCTTAAAAGAAATAAAGAAAAATCCACGCCAAAGATGAAGGCCAGGGGGCCCACACCCTGCTCACGAGGGTGGGGGGCGCCCCCCCCCTAGGGCGCGCCCCCCTACCTCGTGGGCCCCTGGTGGCTCTCCGACGCCCATCTTCTCCTATATGAGGTCTTTCGATGAGAAAAAAAGGAAGGAACTTTTCGGGACGAGACTCCGCCGCCACGAGGCGGAACCTTGGCGGATCCAATCTAGAGCTCCGGCAAAGCTGTTCTGCCAGGGAAACTTCCCTCCCGGAGGGGTAAATCATCACCATCGTCATCACCAACACTCCTCTCATCGGGAGAGGGCAATCTCCATCAACATCTTCACCAGCACCATCTCATCTCCAAACCCTAGTTCATCTCTTGTATCCAATTCTTGTCTCAAAGTCCGGGATTGGTGCTAGTAGGTTGCTAGTAGTGTTGATTACTCCTTGTAGTTGATGCTAGTTGGTTTATTCGGTGGAAGATCATATGTTCAGATCCTATATGCATATTATTACCCCTCTGATTATGAACATGAATATGCTTTGTGAGTAATTACGTTCATTCCTGAGGACAAGGGAGAAGTCTTGCTATGAGTAGTCATGTGAATTTGGTATTCGTTTGATATTTTGATAAGATGTATGTTGTCTAGCCTCTAGTGGTGTTATGTGAACGTCGACTACATAACACTTCACCATTATTTGGGCCTAGAGGAAGGCATTGGGAAGTAATAAGTAGATGATGGGTTGCTAGAGTGACAGAAGCTTAAACCCTAGTTTATGCGTTGCTTCGTAAGGGGCTGATTTGGATCCACATGTTTCATGCTATGGTTAGGTTTACCTTAATACTTTTGTTGTAGTTGCGGATGCTTGCAATAGAGGTTAATCATAAGTGGGATGCTTGTTCAAGTAAGAACAACACCCAAGCACCGGTCCACCCACATATCAAATTATCAAAGTATTGAACGCGAATCATATGAACGTGATGAAAACTAGCTTGACGATATTCCATGTGTCCTCGGGAGCGCTTTTCCTATTATAAGAGTTTGTTCTGGCTTGTCCTTTGCTACAAAAGGATTGGGCCACCTTGCTGCACTTTATTTACTT
>NC_053023.1:78415414-78425518 GCF_003073215.2 Triticum urartu
AGTCACTTTCTTGTAAATGCAGGCTTCTCCATAAGTCTGCGTAAACCCAAACGCTTTGATCATCTCATCAAAACGAATGTTCCAACTCCGAGATGCTTGCACCAGCCCATAAATCGAGCGTTGGAGCTTGCACACCTTGTCAGCATTCTTAGGATCGACAAAACCTTCCGACTACATCATATACAATTCTTCCTTAAGGAAACCATTAAGGAATGTTGTTTTGACATCCATTTGCCATATCTCATAATCATAGAATGCGGCAATTGCTAACATGATTTGGACGGACTTCAGCTTCGCTACGGGTGAGAAAGTCTCATCGTACTCAACCCCTTGAACTTGTCGATAACCCTTAGCGACAAGCCGAGCTTTATAGATGGTTACATTACCATCCGTGTCTGTCTTCTTCTTAAAGATCTATTTATTTTCTATGGCTCGCCGATCATCGGGCAAGTCAGTCAAAGTCCATACTTCGTTTTCATACATGGATCCTATCTCGGATTTCATGGCTTCTAGCCATTTGTCGGAATCTGGGCCCGCCATCGCTTCTTCATAGTTCGAAGGTTCACCGTTGTCTAACAACATGATTTCCAAGACAGGGTTGCCGTACCACTCTGGTGCGGAACGTGTCCTTGTGGACCTACGAAGTTCAGTAGCAACTTGATCTGAAGTTTCATGATCATCATCATTAACTTCCTCTCTAGTCAGTGCAGGAACCTCAGGAACATTTTCTTGAGCTGCGCCACTTACCGGTTCAAGAGGTAATACTTCATCGAGTTCTACTTTCCTCCCACTTATTTCTTTCGAGAGACACTCTTTCTCTAGAAAGGATCCATTCTTGGCAACAAAGATCTTGCCGGCAACAAAGATCTTGCCTTCGGATCTGAGGTAGAAGGTATACCCAATAGTTTCTTTAGGGTATGCTATGAAGACGCATTTTTCCGACTTGGGTTCGAGATTTTCAGGTTGAAGTTTCTTGACATAAGCATCGCATCCCCAAACTTTTAGAAATGACAGCTTAGGTTTCTTCCCAAACCATAATTCATACGGTGTCATCTCAACGGATTTCGATGGAGCCCTATCTAAAGTGAATGCGGCAGTCTCTAAAGCATAGCCCCAAAATGACAGCGGTAAATCTAAAGTGAATGCGGCAGTCTCTAAAGCATAGCCCCATAATGCCTCAGACAAGAAGTCATGCCATCTCCTTGGATTATCCTCAATCTTCTTCCTGATGAGCTTGATTAAAATTTTATTGCTAGACTCAGCTTGTCCATTAGCTTGGGCATAATATGGGGAGGAATTGAGCAACTTTATGTTATAAGATACGGCAAACTCTCTGACTTGGTGTGACATAAAAGATGAACCTTGATCTGTAGTCAACGTTTGAGGAATACCGAATCTATGAATAATGTGCTCGGTTATGAATTTAATTACCTCCGTATGCGTCATGTTCTTGAGAGGTACTGCTTCAGACCACTTAGTGAAATAATCAGTTGCCACCAATACGAACCGATGCCCCTTTGAAGAAGACAGATGGATTTGCCCAATAAAGTCTAAACCCCATCCTATGAAAGGCCACGACTTGATAATAGGATGCAACATAGCAGCGGGAGCCAATTGAATATCACCAAATTTTTGACAAGCTTCGCACCCTTTATAATATCTGAAGCAATCATTAATCATGGTCGGCCAATAAAACCCAGCACGTCGTAATAACCATTTCATCTTGGGAGCCGACTGGTGAGTACCACAAATGCCTTCATGTACCTCTCCCATAGCAACTCTTTCTTGGTCCTCATCCAAGAACTTTAAAAGAACATCATCAACTGTTCGGCGATAAAGATCATGATCCCTCATAGTATATTTAAAAGCCATACGCCGAACAGCCCTGTCCACCCTTTCACTCGGATTACGCAAGTAAGCAACAATGGGCTTCCTCCAGTCGGAATTGTCACCTGCACTAGATTTTTTGTTAATGACCGAATCAGTGGGTTGTGGTTCGGCCTCTTCTATACTGGTAAGACAAGACATCGGATTTTGAGAAATATGAAACAGGCCATGATCAACATGGTATCCAGATGCTTGTTGTGCCAACTCATTTGCTTTCCAGTTGTCATGTCTAGATATATGTGCAATGCTAAAACAATCCAAAGTAGAGATTATATCTAGAGATTTATCAAGATAAACATTAAGTGATTCGTCCAAACACTGAAAGACTTTGGATATTTGCTGTACCACTAGTAACGAATCACCATAAGCCTCAATATGTGTAACACCTATAGCAAGTAACATCTCTAGGCCGAATAACAATGCTTCATATTCGGCTTGATTGTTTGTGCAAAAATATTCTAAGCGGCATGAGGCTTCAAAAACAGCACCATGAGGAGATATATAAACAATACCAACACCTTGGCCATTGCTACAAACTGACCCATCAAAGTATAATATCCATGGTACTAATGAAATAAGGTTCATATCAACATCATGCTTGTCATTAATCCGATCTTCAACATTGAAATTAGCAACAATTTGGCCTTTCATGGACTTTAGAGATTCATAAGCCAAATCATATTCAATCAAAGCATAAGCCCACTTGCCAATTCTACCACTAAGAATTGGCCTATGCAACATGTATTTAATGACATCGGTTTGACAAGCTACTACACAAGCACTCGACACTAAATAATGTCTTAGTTTTGTGCAAGCATAATATAAGCATAGACATAATTTCTCAATAAATGTATACCTTGTCTCTGTGTCCAACAAGCGGCGGCTCAAATAAGTGATGGCATGCTCTTTTCCTTCGGTCTCTTGAGTTAGAACAGCACCAATAACTTCTTCCTCTGCTGCAATGTAAAGTCTGAAGGGTTCCCTATGCTTGGGTGCTCTCGTCACCGGAGGAGTGCACAAATAATTCTTGATCATATCAAATGCTTCTTGATGTTTTGCCCCCCAAGTGAAATCAGCATCATCCTTTAACCGAAGGATAGGAGTAAATGCATCAACTTTCCCTGACAGATTAGCTATGAACCTTCTCAAATAGTTGACCTTGCCAAGGAACTTTTGCATATCTCTCTTGCATGTTGGAGCCTCCACTTTCTGTATAGCCTCTATCTTTTTGGGATCAATCTCTATGACATCTTCATGAATAAGGAAACCCAAAAACTTGCCAGCAGACACGCCAAAAGCACACTTCAAAGGATTCATCTTCAGTCCATACTTTTTCATTCTTTCAAAAGCTAAAGGCAAATCGGCCAAGTGAGATTCAAAAGCATCCGATTTGACAACAATATCATCAATATAAACTTCAAGTATGATATCGAGTAAATCAAGGAAAATCAAAATCATAGCCCTTTGATATGTGGCTCCAGCATTTTTTAATCCGAATGTCATCACTGTCCACTCGAATAAACCAACGAAACCAGGGCATCGAAAAGCAGTCTTGTACATGTCCTCTCCGGCCATAAAAATTTTATTGTATCCGGCATTACCATCTAGAAAGCTAATAACCTTATGCCCAGAAGCATCATTAATAAGCATATCGGCTATTGGCATAGGATACTCATCTTTGGGTGTAGCCCTATTCAAATCTCTGAAATCAATGCACACCCTCAACTTGCCGGATCCTTTCTTCTCCACTGGGACAATGTTAGAAATCCACTCGGCGTACCTGCAAGGTCGAATGAAATTAGCTTCAAGCAGTCGACCGATCTCTTCCTTGATCCGGTCATATGTTTTCGGATTAAATTTTCTGGCCGACTGTTTATAAGGTCGAAAACCGGCCTTTAAAGGCAACCGATGCTCCACTAGCTCTCAGCTTAACCCTGGCATCTCATGATATTCCCATGCAAAGCAACAAACATATTCTTTCAATAGCTCGATTAACTTAGCTTTACAATCGGCTTTCAAATTTTTGTTTATAAATGTCGGTCGAGTGACTGAACCATCTCCAATATCTACCTCTTCTAATGGATTGGCCGACGTAAAACCTTGTCCAAGTTTATCCATGTCATCCAACTGCTCTATAGACTCATACATATCGTTCTCGCTGGACCGATATTTCACAAGACGTTTTTGTAACCACTCAGAGCTAGAATCCATTTAAACATATCATACTTTGGAGCCAATTGCATTCAGTCGGCTTTAAAGAGACGGGCACAAAACCATTCTTGGTTGCGCTGAGAAAATCAAACTCTGATAAGTCACGTCCCATCAAGCAAGTAGCATTGGGATGTTGCCAATCCACCGATGCATCGGCCAAAGAAACACAGGCCGAGTTATCCGCATGAATGACTCCCACTTCATCATCAACCCACTGAATCAAAAACTGGTGCATAGTGGATGGCACGCGCTGGTTTGCATGAACCCAATCATGGCCTAGTATGACGTTGTAGTTACCTTGCACCTCAGCGACAAAGAATGCAGTAGCCAAAGTTTTGCTTCCGACTGTAAGCTCCACATACATCACACCTTTGGCTTCAGTTTTCTCTTTGCCTTCAAACCCGTTAAGCACCATATTGGTCTTGATCAATTCTTCATCAGGCAAGCCTAATTTCTTGAAGACCGAATAGGGCATAAGATTTACCACAGCACCACCATCAACAAGCATCCGAGTGAGCGGCGACCCATTGATATGACCTCTGAGATATAATGGTTTCAGATGCGTTACTGGTTCTTTTGGCTTCTCGAATATCGCGTTTTTAGGGCCAAAATCCAGCTGAGCCACCTCCCCTTCCTCATCTACAGCACGAAACTCAGCAGGCAAGTAATACACCATATTGATATCCATACCTTCATGAACCGGTGTAGACTCATAGTCCAACATATCAGCCTCCTCCTCAAGTGCATCCACCGATTCAGAAATTTGTCCGAGTGAAGAAGAAGCAATAGGTAACGTAGACGATGCAATGATTGCGTCGTCCTTTTTTGGTAGTGTAGGTGCTGCTGTGATAGGCGTAGAGGCCACTGTATCTCGTATTTGTTTGGGCCTCCACACTTGTTTTGTAGGTACCATAGGCCGAGTGTCATTGAACAACTTATCCCTTTGCTTCTCAGCCTCTTGTTCTGCCATCTCTTGGCTCCTTAACCTCTGTAATTTCCTCTTCTGTGTCTTCGTTAGCCCTGAAGGACACCACTTTGGCTGAGTGTATTTAGGATCTCTCGTTTTTACTCGGCCGGTGCTTGCTTCATGGTCATTAGCCGAGTGCTTTGGCACGATAGAAAGTATCGGCTCAGTCGGTTTGCTATGCACAATTGGCTGCTGTATGGCAAATGTTTTGGTGCCCAAGATAAGTGAGTCGGCATCCGTTTTCTCCTTGCTTTTTCCCGACTCAACTGCTGCAACACTTGGCGACTTAACACGCCATTCTTTTCGACTTTCCAGATGCATGAAATTTCCACTCGGGCGCAGCTTTTTACTCTGATGGAATCCGCTCGGATGGATGTCACTCGGATGGAATTCACTCGGATGGAATCCAGTCGGATGGAATCTACTTGGCCACATTTTTTCACTCGGATAGCTTCCACCTGGGTGCATCCTTACACTCGGATAATTTCCACTCGGTCACATATTTTGACCAGCCGACTGATAGTCACCGATGTTGAGTTGGCCATTATATGAGTAATCAAGTCGATCCCACACAGATTGCCTCTGCTCTTCTGAAAACTGCGCCCTTGGTCCACTCGGTTTTATATATCGACTGAACATATCAGCTGATGGTGACCTTGGTCGTTTTAGATGAGTCGGTCGATTGAAACTAGAACCGGCCGACTGGTTAGCATACTTGGACAGCAACATATCAAAAGTTGGCTTGATCCGCTTGCGCTGCACTTTAGCTTCATTCTTCTTCCACTTGCCAACTTCTGGACTCTTGGGCTTGACAAATTTAACACGAGTATTTTCTTGCACTTGCGGTTGCCCCCCGAGTGTAGGATTCTTGATGGTGATTTTGATCACTTCCTTGCCATCGGGTTGCTTATCAAGCACAACCTGTCTCCCCAAGACCTTGTTGTCCTCCTTGTCTTTCCTGGGCTCACCGACAATGACATTAGCTTTATTAGCAGATTCGGCTACCTCCGGCCGAATGAGTAGCTTCTTCCCCTCCAAATCCATGGTATTCATTGGAAAAGGCTGTTTATCAACTTGCATTTCAGAAAAGTTCAATCGTCCGTCATTAATGGCCGATTGTATCTGTCGTCGAAAAACATTGCAATCGTTAGTAGCATGAGAAAAAGAATTATGATACTTGCAATAAGCGCGCCGTTTCAGCTCTTCAAACGGCGGCAAAGTATGAGTTATTCTAATAATTTTAGCTTGCAGCAAAGCATCAAATATTTTATCACACTTGGCAACGTTAAAAGTAAACTTCATCTCTTCATCACGATTTTTATGAATCGGTTTCAGATCATTGCAAGTAAACGGTTTGGCCTTAGATGGCCAAACAAATTCAGTAGAAAAAACATCACCCTCATCGTCCGAGTGATCATTATCATATTCGATCATATTCATCTTTGGACGACCGGCTTTGTATCTATGCACTTCTTTGAGGTCTTTGCTTCGGCTTTCCTGAGCCAAAGCCCTTTGTAAGACTTGGTTGATATTTAAGAACTCATAGCCTTCTAGCTTTTCCCTGATGGGAGTTCTCAAACCACTCAGCACTAGGTCTGCCAAGTCTCTCTCGGTTATCACCAAACTAAAACACCGGTTTTTTGTTTCTCTAAATCTCTTGACGTAATCGGAGACCGATTCATCATGCTTCTGCTTAACCGATGTTAGATGTGTCAACTTGAGTTCATTGTCGCCGCTATAAAAGTGATCATGAAACTTCTGCTCTAGCTGCGACCAAACCCGAATGGAACCATGGGGTAAAGAAGAAAACCATGAAAATGCGGTACCAGTTAATGATAAAGGAAATAAACGCACTTTCAATTCATTCAATGAGCCTGCCTCACCCAATTGTGTTAAATATTGACTAACATGCTCCCATGTGGTTTTTGTGCCTTCTCCATTAAATTTAACAAAATCTGGAATTTTATATCCTGGAGGGCACTGGATGGCATCAAAGTACTCGGGGTATGGCTTTTGGTAAATCCTATTCTGAGGTAACTCAACTCCAAAATTCTCTCGAAGCATCTTAGCCATCTCGTCTCTAAGATTAGCTAGACCATCATCCATAGTGGACGATGACGCTTGTGGCAGTGGCATAGGAGGAGTAGGGTTACTAGCTGTAGGTAAGAATTGTGGCATGTATGTCGACCCAAAATTTGGTAGTGGCCGAGTGGTTGTAGCTGTAGGTAGGGTTTGGTTCGGCGTTGCCACCGAACCTGGCATGCTCATAATAGGGTTGATGGGTGCAGTCACAATCTGATTTGTATGGGTAGGATAATAAGCCATCGGCACAGGAGGCGCCGATGCAATAGGTAAAGCCAGATTAGGGTTTTGCACACTAGCAGCTACACCATCATTACCACTAGATGATTGAGATGTATTCTTCTGAGCATTAGTATTTTCTATAAAAGTTTGATAGACTAGATTGTTACCATCAGCAATACGACTTTCAATCTCAGCCCACTGCTCAGGATAAAAGGCAGTACTTACAGAGGGTTTAACCTGTTCAGTTTGAAGAGGAGGGAACTTGATTTCTTCAATCGGAGTGACGTTGCCTTGGCGATCTTTCTTGAATTTTGCAAGGAACTCTTGCAGGTCTTTCTCCTCGCGCACCTTCTTGTAATCCTCATAGACTTGGCGATGATAGGCCGATATCTCATCAAGACTGGGCTTAATGATGTTATCGGTGTCTACCACAGATGGCTTGGGAAGATCGGACATGGTGGATGATGATGATTGATCTTCGTCCCCAGCGGAGTCGCCAAAAAGTGTGTTGACAGACGAACACGTCACGTGTACCCTTGACGCCGGGGGTGATGCACCGCAGCTCACGTCGAAGGAGGCCCGACCGACAGCGCGATACGCAAGACAGTCGGCGAGCGCTTTTGCAGACCCGAAACCCCGCGCACCCGGGAGGGACCCCGTCAGGGATTGCGGTGGCTATGGGCTGCCCTAGGTCGATTCGCTCGCCCCTAGAGCCTTGAGATTCGCAGCTCTCAAACGAAGAACAGCGAAGAACGAGAGAGAAAAACGGTGGAGAGATAAAACGTAGATGAAAAAGTAGTATATTGATTTGTTCGATTGTGTGTTCTTCAATCGGCCGTCACCCCCAACATATAAAAGAGGCGGCTGGACTTCCCGTACAAGCAAAGGATTTATCTAGGCTTTCCTTACAAGAAAATTACATCAATTCACGTCCTAGAATCCTAGTTCTGGTCCCACTCGGATTCAGCCCGAATCTGGTCCAATCTTCTGTCTTGCTCCTTGCGTGGGCTGTGGAATCTGCATATGACTTCCGATGGAGACGGTTCAAATATCAATTATGTGTGCTTCGACGAGGCCAACAATCCGTATGTTGATCACTTTTCCAAATAAGGCCATCTTGAATACTCCACGGGGTCATCTCTAATTTCGAGTCGGACTCGTTCATGTAGCTGACTGTACCATCCGACTCTTGCAGCGTCTCTGCAGGTCGTATACTACGTCGGATGATGATGACTCCAAAAGCAAAGTTGACCGTTTCGACGTTACGAACAACTCCTATGTTGAACACTTCTTCATCCGAAGCCATCTAGATAAGTATTTGAGCCCATCTTCAACTTCTGGTCGAATTGGCCTCGACAGTTTCTACTGTTCACAGCAGCAAGCTTTCCCGACAAGGTTACTGTTCACAGCGGCAAGCTTTCCCCGGCAGGTTACTGTTCACGGCGGCAAGCTCTCCCCCGACAAGGTTACTATTCACGGCGGCAAGCTTTCCCCGGCAAGGTTTTTGAGGCAGTAAACGACCTCGGATGAAAATGTGTCCAAAAGCAAAGTTCACCGTTTTGAAGAGACGAAAAACTTTCGTGTTGAACGTTTTCTGATTTGAGGCCATCTTCTGGGCCAAAACACTCACGCATTACATCAGACACTTGCCAAGACATGTCTGGTCTTCCGCGTCATATCTCGCTTCTTGACAGGGCTGCATCCAGATAGCTCTAACTTTTGCATACGAACTCGGATTGAGATGATTTTTATATCAAAATCGACCGATTCGACGAGACGAAGACAATTCATGTAGAGCATTCCTTCATCCGAGATTGTCCTGGAGGCGTACTTGACCAAAAAGCACTCAGAACACCTAAACATGACAATCTGAGTGTAGTTTTGGTCTTTGATATGATGCCGAATGATTATGGTCCAAACATCAAAGTTGTTCCACTCGGCAATGTGAAATTTCTCATTTAGAATATTTTGTCATTTGAGGCCATCTCCATTGCATTCTGCATTGTGCCAAAATCAGGTGTCAACACTCGTACCTTGCAATACAGGCAAGAACCCCTTCTTTAACTGATCCATTTTGAACTTCTTCAATATCTTGTCAAGGTACGTACTCTGTGAAAAACCAATGAGGCATCTTGATCTATCTCTATAGATCTTGATGCCTAATATATAAGCAGCTTCTCCAAGATCCTTCATTGAAAAACACTTGTTCAAGTAGGCCTTTATGCTTTCCAAGAATTATATATCATTTCCCATCAACAGTATGTCATCCACATACAATATGAGAAATGCTACAGAGCTCCCAGTCACTTTCTTGTAAATGCAGGCTTCTCCATAAGTCTGCGTAAACCCAAACGCTTTGATCATCTCATCAAAACAAATGTTCCAACTCCGAGATGCTTGCACCAGCCCATAAATCGAGCGTTGGAGCTTGCACACCTTGTCAGCATTCTTAGGATCGACAAAACCTTCCGACTGCATCATATACAATTATTCCTTAAGGAAACCATTAAGGAATGCTGTTTTGACGTCCATTTTCCATATCTCATAATCATAGAATGCGGCAATTGCTAACATGATTCGGACGGACTTCAGCTTCGCTACGGGTGAGAAAGTCTCATCGTACTCAACCCCTTGAACTTGTCGATAACCCTTAGCGACAAGCCGAGCTTTATAGATGGTTACATTACCATCCGTGTCTGTCTTCTTCTTAAAGATCTATTTATTTTCTATGGCTC
>NC_053023.1:78426518-78447819 GCF_003073215.2 Triticum urartu
AAAAAAAGAAACAGATTAAACAAGTAGTGTCGCGGAATTGCTGCCATTTTTTATTGGAGAGTGATATTTAGTTAATTATTTTTGCAGATGATTAATAGATTAATTACTCACGTCCAGAAATTTATTTTAGAATTTTTGGGGTTTCATAAGTATGCGTTTGATACAGATTACTACAGACAGTTCTATTTTTGACAGATTCTATTTTTTGTGTGTTGTTTGCTTATTTTGATGAATCTATGGCTAGTAATGGAGTTTATAAACCATATAAAAGTTGGAATACAGTAGGTTTAACACCAATATAAATAAATAATGAGTTCATTACAGTACCTTGAAGTGGTGTTTTGTTTTCTTTCGCTAACGGAGCTCACGAGATTTTTTGTTAAGTTTTGTGTTGTGAAGTTTTCAAGTTTTGGGTAAATATTTGATGGACTATGGAACAAGGAGTGGAAAGAGCCTAATCTTGGGGATTCCCAAGGTAAAATCCAAGGACACAAAAAATCCAAAGCTTGGGGATGCCCCGGAAGGCATCCCCTCTTTTGTCTTCGTTCATCGGTAACTTTACTTGGAGCCATATTTTTATTCACCACATGATATGTGTTTTGCTTGGAGCGTCTTGTATGATTTGAGTCTTTGCTTTTTAGTTTACCACAATCATCCTTTCTGTACACACCTTTTGAGAGATACACACATGATTCGGAATTTATTAGAATACTCTACGTGCTTCACTTATATCTTTTGAGCTATATAGTTTTTGCTCTAGTGCTTCACCTATATATTTTAGAGCACGGTGGTGGTTTTATTTTATAGGAATAATTGATTTATCATGCTTCACTTATATTATTTTGAGAGTCCTTTAGAACAGCATAGTAATTTGCTTTTAGGCATAATAAAAAACTTTCATATAAGTGCATTGAATACTAAGAGAAGTTTGATACTTGATGATTGTTTTGAGATATGGAGATAGTGATATTAAAGTTATGCTAGTTGAGTAGTTGTGAATTTGAGAAATACTTGTGTCGAAGTTTGCAAGTCCCGTAGCATGCATGTATGGTAAACGTTGTGTAACAAATTTGAAACATGAGGTGTTATTTGATTGTCTTCCTTATGAGTGGCGGTCGGGGACGAGCGATGGTCTTTTCCTACCAATCTATCCCCATAGGAGCATGCATGTAATACTTGGTTTTTGATGACTTGTAGATTTTTGCAATAAGTATGTTAGTTCTTTATGACTAATGTTGAGTCCATGGATTATACGCACTCTCACCCTTCCATCATTGCTAGCCTCTTCGGTACCGTGCATTGCCCTTTCTCACCTTGAGAGTTGGTGCAAACTTCGCCGGTGCATCCAAACCCCGTGATATGATACACTCTATCACACATAAACCTCCTCATATATTCCTCAAAACAGCCACCATACCTACCTATTATGGCATTTCCATAGCCATTCCGAGATATATTGCCATGCAACTTTCCACCGTTCTGTTTATTATGACCCGCATCATCATTGTCATATTGCCTTACAGGATCATGTAGTTGACATCGTATTTGTGGCAAAGCCACCATTTATAATTATTTCATACATGTCACTCATGAGTCATTGCACATCCCGATACACCGCCGGAGGCATTCATATAGAGTCATATCTTGTTCTAGTATCGAGTTGTAATCATTGAGTTGTAAATAAATAAATAAATAAATAAATAGAAGTGTGATGATCATCATTAATAGAGCATTGTCCCAAATAAAGAGAAAGTCCAAATAAAAAAATAAGGCCCAAAAAAGGGGGCAATGCTACTATCCTTTTGTCCACACTTGTGCTTCAAAGTAGCACCATGATCTTTATGATAGAGAGTCTCTTGTTTTGTCATTTTCATACACTAGTGGGAATTTTTCATTACAGAACTTGGCTTTTATATTCCAACAATGGGCCTCCTCAAGTGCCCTAGGTCTTCGTGAGCAAGCAAGTTGGATACACACCCACTTAGTTTCTTTTGTTGAGCTTTCATACATTTATAGCTCTAGTGCATCCGTTGCATCGCAATCCCTACTCCTTGCATTGACATCAATTGATTGGCATCTCCCTAGCCCATTGATTAGCTGCGTCAATGTGAGACTTTCTCCTTTTTTCTTCTCCACATAACCCCCTTCTTTATATTCTATTCCAGCCATAGTGCTATATCCATGGCTCATGCACATGTATTGCGTGAAAGTTGAAAAAAGTTTGAGATTACTAAAGTATGAAACAATTACTTGGCTTGTCATCGGGGTTGTGCATGATGAGAGCATTCTCGTGTGACGAAAATGGAGCATGACCAAACTATATGATTTTGTAGGGATGAACTTTCTTTGGCCATGTTATTTTGAGAAGACATGATTGCTTAGTTAGTATGCTTGAAGTATTATTATTTTTATGTCAATATTAAACTTTTATCTTGAATCTTTCGGATCTGAACATTCATGACACAATAAAGAAAATTACATTGAGAAATATGTTAGGAAGCATTCCACATCAAAAATTCATTTTTTATCATTTACCTACTCGAGGACGAGCAGGAATTAAGCTTCGGGATGCTTGATATGTCTCCAACGTATCTATAATTTCTTATTGCTCCATGTTATTATATATATATATTCTGTTTTGGATGTTGAATGGGATTATTTATACACTTTTATATTATTTTTGGGACTAACCTATTAACCGGAGGCCCAGCCCAAATTGCTGTTTTTTTGCCTATTTCAGAGTTTCGCAGAAAAAGAATATCAAACGGAGTCCAAACAGAATGAAACCTTCGGGAGCCTGATTTTTGGAACAAACGTGATCCAGAGGACTTGGAGTGGACGTCAAGCAACCAACGAGGAAGCCACGAGGTAGGGGGCGTGCCCTCCACCCTCGTGGGCCCCTCGTGGCTCCACCGACCTACTTCTTCCTCCTATATATACCTACGTACCCTGAAAACATCGAGGGGCACCACAAAAACCTAATTCCACCGCCGCAACCTTCTGTACCTATGAGATCCCATCTTGGGGCCTTTTTCGGTGCTCTGCCGGAGGGGGCATTGATCACGGAGGGCTTCTACATCAACACCATAGCCTCTCTGATGTGTGTGTAGTTTACCTCAAACCTTCGGGTCCATAGTTATTATCTAGATGGCTTCTTCTCTCTTTTTGGATCTCAATACAAAGTTCTCCTTGATCTTCTTGGGGATCTATTCAATGTAATCTTCTTTTGCGGTGTGTTTGTCGAGATCCGATGAATTGTGGGTTTATGATCAAGATTACCTATGAACAATATTTGAATCTTCTCTTGAATTCTTTTATGTATGATTAGTTATCTTTTAAGTCTCTTCGATTTTCCAGTTTGGTTTGGCCTACTAGATTGATCTTTCCTTGCAATGGGAGAAGTGCTTAGCTTTGGGTTCAATCTTGCGGTGCTCGATCCCAGTGACAGTAGGGGAAACGACACATATTGTATTGTTGCCATCAAGGATAAAAAATGGGGTTTATATCATATTGCATGGATTTTATCCCTCTACATCATGTCATCTTGCTTAAAGCGTTACTCCGTTCTTATGAACTTAATACTCTAGATGCATGCTGGATAGCGGTCGATGTGTGGAGTAATAGTAGTAGATGCAGGCAGGAGTCGGTCTACTTGTCACGGACGTGATGCCTATATACATGATCATACCTAGATATTCTCATAACTATGCTCAATTCTATCAATTGCTCGACAGTAATTTGTTTACCCACCGTAATACTTATGCTATCTTGAGAGAAGCCACTAGTGAAACCTATGTCCCCCGGGTCTATTTTCCATCATACAAGTTCTAATCTATTTTATTTTGCAAGATCTTATCATAAAAAATACCAAAATATTTATTCTTATTATTATTATCTCTATCAGATCTCACTCTTGCAGTTGGCGTGAAGATGACAACCCCTTTATCGCTGTTGGTTGCAAGGTTCTTATTTGTGTGTAGGTACGAGACTTGCGCGTGGTCTCCTACTGGATTGATACCTTTGGTTCAAAACTGAGGGAAATACTTACACTGCTTGCTGCATCACCCTTTCCTCTTCAAGGGAAAACCAACGCATGCTCAAGAGGTAGCATTGCTTCGCCTTCCATGCCTTGCCGTACTTCACCTTGTAATGAAAGATGGCTTTCACAAGGTCAATGACATGTTGGACGCTCATTGTTGGAAGTGTGGATATTGAGTTGGAGAGCCTGTAAGCGATGAACTCGGACGTGAGTTGTCTGTGGTCTTGGGACACAATCTTGCCATCCACCCTTTTGCCTCGGCACATGTGAGTTGGCACACAACTCACTACGTGCCAAGTGGGACCTCCTTTCCATGGTCTTGCACGCACAATCCACGGACATATTTCATCTTCACATGCACATGCAACCGTGTAGCGCACATTGACGTCCGAGTGCACCACCTTGTGTGGACGATAATGCGTAACCGAGTAGTTGTCGAGCCACATCTTCAATTCCAAGAAGGTTTCGAACTTAGACCCTTTAGCAATCCCGTTCTTGTCGTCTCTCCAAATCACGGTGAGATCTTGGCCTAACCCCAAGAGATATAGCTTGGCCACCATCTACCACGGCTTCATCCGCGAGACTAACATCCTTGAACAATGTAGTCCGATGATCCCCGAATACCTTCTCGAAAGCTTCGGCCTCCTTCACCGTGAACCCCTCCTCATCAACTTGTTCATCGGGACCTTCGTCATCCGAATCCGATGCATATGCCACGGGAAAAAGGGATGGAATGGTCCATTGTCTCTTGCAAATGATATTTGTCGAGATCACCCACATTGTTGTCATGGAGATCAACTTCATTGTCATCGTCCGCATACTCATCATTCTCCTCTTGCAAAGCTTCATCTTTGGTTGTTTGGTAAACATGCTCAATGTTGGCCTCACTTCTTGGGTCAAAAGAGGTTCAACAATTTCATCTCGCTTCAAGGGTGGGGGGCTACTAGCAACCAAAGGGGAGGGGTTCCGGTTCAAGTCCAAATGCAAACTTGAATCAACCTTCTTCGTTGCAAATAACTCAAGAGCCTTGTCTAGTGATTCGGCCACCGTCTCCTTGTATGCAACCCAACGTTGCTCCGAGTTGACACGCATTGTCTTCCAACGGATGTGCATTCCAAAACCAATTATGCCTTCCCTCCAACTCAACGATATCACTAGGGTCCATCCAATTCAAATCTTTCCTCACTTGTTGCAAGAGCTCCGCATAGCTAGGACTACTATCAAACACCATGTCAACTCATCAGGGTCCGGTTCAATATTGCCTTTCAAGAAGGTGTCTTTGTCCCCATGATGAACAAACACACATGTTCTTCCCATCCCTATAAGCATTCAAACAAGGGACATTTACATCTATGCCCTTAACTCGAACCCACTACTCAGTTTTGCCCCTAATTTTTAGGTATGCTCAGTTTTGCCCCTCCGCCGTTAGTTTCACTGATAGAAATGCCCTTCTCTGCCGTTACCGTCCGGTCAAAGGTCTTTGACCATCATGAAAAAATAGCAAAAAAATCAAAAAAAATATGAAATTTGGTGGGATCGAAGATAGTCATGTCCGCAAGGCGCGTGCACGTTTTCATGCCGTTCGGACACTCCGGGAGCTCGTGTCAAAGGAAAACATAAATTTTGCACACATGCGAGCAGTAAATTCAAAAAAAAATCAAAAAAATATGAAAGTTCATGGGACTGAAGATATTCAGGTTCGCAAGATGTGTGCACGTTTTTGTTGTGTTTGGACATCGTAGGAGCTCATGGAGAAAAAACAAATTTTAGCTCAAAAAAACATTGAAAAAATGCAGTATTTTGTTTTTTTCTCTAGAGCGCCTCGTACGTCATTTGATCAGCAAAACTTGCAAGCACCTTGTGCACTCAAGCCTCTTTGACGCCAAATAAATACAATTTTTTTTGAACTTTTTTGCTATTTTTTTCGAATTTACTGTTCATAGGCATAAATTATTATTTTTTTTCCTTTGCCACGAGCTCCCAGAGTGTCCAACCAACACAAAAATGTGCACGTGCCTTGCGGACGTGACTATCTTCGATCCCACCAAATTTCATATTTTTTGATTTTTTTTCTATTTTTTTGGATGGTCAAAGTACTTTGACCGGACGGCAACGGCGCAAAAGGGCATTTCTATAAGTGACACTAATGGCGGAGGGGCAAAACTGAGCATACCTAAAAATTAGGGGCAAAACTGAGTAGTGGGTTCGAGTTAGGGGCAGAACTGGAATTGGCCCTTCAAACAACACAACGTAACATTGCTTCCATGAGTTATGATCCAAGGATTAACATGGTATACAAACCCTAAAATACATATGAAACAACAACCCTAACCCTAGCACCAACATAAGAACACTCATAAGAATAACCCTAACATACTAACAAGCCTAATCATAGGAAATTGGCAAACAAACATCTCACATCTCCATGCAAATCTCTAGATCCATACAAAACTAGGGTTTCCCCAAACTAGCAACAAATGAGTAATTGTTAACATTACTTGGATCAAAACAAGGGGATCAGAGAAGATTACCTTGAGGGAGGGTTTGAGTTTGAAATCCACGGACAAAATCTTCAAATTTGCAAGATTTGGGAGAGGATTTGAGAGGGGAGAGAGGGGAAGAGGGGGAAAATCTCGGGTCGGATGCTATGGGGGTAGGGGTGTGTGGGGTGGGGGAGTGGGGGAATGGGGCCCAGCCAACTAGTAACAGAGAGTGCAGCGCCTAAGAGCTAGGCGCTGCACATTACATGTGTGGCTCCTAGCTCGGAGGCACTTCACTAATGGGTGCGGCCCTAGGGGCTGCCACGGTGGACAGAGGTGCAACGCACCAGAGCTAGGCGCTGCACCATAGGGTGTGGCGCCTGCATGTCGGGCGCCACACAAAAAGGTCAGTGTCGGTGTCAAAACCGGCGGATCTCGGGTAGGGGGTCCCGAACTGTGTGTCTAGGCCGGATGGTAACAGGAGGCAGGGGACACAATGTTTTACCCAGGTTCGGGCCCTCTTGATGGAGGTAAAACCCTACGTCCTGCTAGATTGATATTGATGATATGGGTAGTACAAGAGTAGATCTACCACGAGATCAGAGAGGCTAAACCCTAGAAGCTAGCCTATGGTATGATTGTATGTTATGGTTGTTTCCCTACGGACTAAAACCCTTCGGTTTATATAGACACCAGAGAGGGTTAGGGTTACACAAGGTCGGTTACAAAGGAGGAGATATACATATCCGTATTGCCTAGCTTGCCTTCCACGCCAAGTAGAGTCCTATCCGGACACGAGACGAAGTCTTCAATCTTGTATCTTCATAGTCTAACAGTCCGGCCAATGGAGATAGTCCGGCTGTCCGGAGACCCCCTAATCCAGGACTCCGTCAGTAGGCCCTGAACCAGGCTTCAATGACGATGAGTCCGGTGCGTAGTATTGTCTTCGGCATTGCAAGGCGGGTTCCTTCTCCGAATACATCACAGAAAAATTTGAATACGAGGATAGTGTCTGACCCTGCAAAATAAGTTCCACATTCCACCGTAGAGAGAATAATATTTTCGCAGATCTAGTTTGCTGGCTTGTTTTGGCAGCATGACGTTATGTCATGGCCCAGTGATTATTCGAACCGTTTCCTTTAACCAGCCCCGCACATAACGTGAGGCAGTTTTTCGACATGTCTCGTCAAAGCAGAGATCGTGTCCCCTTATTACGGGATTCCCATCAATACGGGCGTGGGTAACCCAACCGCGCCATCAATTACGGTGCTTGGGGGATAAGCAAGTTTTACCAGGCAAGTGGGGACGCTTAGCTTCATCCGCCCATATAAAGGGATAAGGATTCACCTTTCTATCCACGCCTTCTTCCTCATTTGCTCATCCATTTTTGCACACTCGAGCTCTAGCACCCAAGTCCACACTTCCCACCTCAACCTTCTCCAACCATGTCCGGAGCGGGAGGCAGGTGGATGGTCTCCTCCATCACGGAGGGAGACATCAAGAAGCTGCGCGGAGCCGGATACTTAGCTGTGAACATCGCGCATCGGCTTCCCACTGCGGGGCAGATCGTCCCTACCCCGGAACCTCACGAGAGGGTAGTTTTCCTTCACCACTTCCTCCGCGGACTAGGGTTTCCCCTCCATCCATTCGTCCGTGGTCTCATGTTCTACTACGGGCTGGACTTTCATGATCTGGCCCCGAACTTCATCCTCAACATTTCGGCGTTCATCGTCGTGTGTGAGGCTTTCCTCCGCATCCGGCCCCACTTCGGCCTGTGGTTAAAGACCTTCAATATCAAGCCGAAGGTAGTACGAGGCCAACAAGCAGAATGCGGCAGAGCCATGGTAGGCAAGATGCCCAACGTCATATGGCTCGAAGGCTCCTTCGTGGAGACAATAAAGGGATGGCAATCGGCATGGTTCTACATCACCGAGCCGCGCGACGCCAAATGGGCGGCAGCCCCTGAGTTTCGATTCGGATTCCCAACACATCTCACTTCCTGGAAAGAGAAGGGCTTGTCGTGGGGTTCATCGATGGAGCTGGATGGACTCCAGAAATGTATTCGGAGCATGGCGAGCAAGAAGTTCAAGCTTGTCAACCTAGTCCAAGTTATGCTCATCCGCCGGATCCTCCCGTGTCAACAACGGGATTTTACCTTGTGGGAGTTCGACCCGGCCCAGCACCAGACTCTGAGCGAGCTCTTCGATACGATGCACAAGGACGTTTGGAAGGTGCTGTTCAAGGGCACCGAGGTCCCCCCTTCTCTCGCCGAGGACCGCGGACTAAGCGCAAAGCGCCTAGCGCGTTCGGTGAGTTCAATACGTCCCATAGGACATTTATTTTCCCTAGCTTAATTATGCGCGGGGTCTAATCTCCATGCCTTTGATAGGACTGGGTGGAGATGTCGGGGCAAATTAATTGTCCGGCCCCTTTGCCCGAAGACACTGCGGGCGCTCTCCTGGCGGAGATGCTGGCTCCGGCTCCTTACAAGGTGCCGGAGAAGACCAAGAAGGCCAAGGGAACCCGAAAGAGTTCCCGGCGCCAGGTGTTATCGAACTCATTGTCCGATAACTCTACGGCACACTCTTCCCCCTAAGACGAGGTGGAAGAAGAAGATGCTCCCCCTCCAGGCGGGGGAGACAAGAAAAGGAAGGCCGCCCCAACTGGGGAGGCCGAAGGGTCCAAGAAGGGAAGGACTCTCCTTCCGGACAGTTCCACCGCCGCCGACGAAGGCGAAGACAAGTGGTTTCCTAAGGCCAAGCCCCCGGGGAGATCGTAAGTATTCGGATACCAGAGTAACTCATAGAATTCCTTTGTCGCACTGCTTTCCCTAACGTCGAACATGATTATGCAGGCCACCGCGAACCAGCATCGATGTATCATCGGACGGCTCCCTGGGCTCGTCGGACATGGATAGCGATCCAGTTCCGACCGCCACTCTCATTGCTGATGACGCTGAGGTGCTGTCTCAAGAGGCACCGGGTCGAGGGGAGACAGTCTTGGAGGCGCCTCAAGGCGACCTTTCGGACTCCGGGAGCCGAGGGGACGGGGTCCCTGAGAGCTCCGAGTTCGGCCCTCAGCCGAACACCGCGCCGGACCCTCAAGCGGTTCCGGGCTCGGGCAGGCGGCCTCCTTCTAAGAGGGGCAAGACGCCTGTGCCGGTGACCTCTGTCCATCCAGAGGCACCGGACAATCTGCTGGAAGCGCTTCGCAGCGCTTCCATCGATGAGGAGCACCGCACTATCATGAGTGCGGTGATCCAGAAGGTTCAGTCCGCCAAGAGCGGATTGACTGAAGCCTGTGCCAGCCTCCTAACAGGCTTTGAGGTAAGTGTTTTAAAATGTAGTAGAAATATTACCGCATAGACAGTATCCCCTGATGCTTTGTTCAGGTGTTCACAAAGAAAAGCTGAACAGATGATCAAATAATAATCGCAGAGTCTAATATAAGTATGTCAATATGCATATGCAGCTTCGCTGCTGGCGTCCGCCGCACTGACTGCGGAGGTCGCCTACTGAAGCAGGACCTCGAGGGGTCCAGAAAGAGCTCGACCTTGCCAAGAGGCAGCTCGAGGAGAACAAGGGGAAGTAATACCCTGTCTATAGATATGTATATATAAAAGAAGACGCGATTGCAAAATGACAGGATCATCGTATATGCCAGGGGCCACGACCGAGGTGGCGACCCTGAAGCAAGCGCTAACCAAGGCCGAAGATAAAGCGGCCAAGGAGCGCACCGAGCGAGAGAAGCACGAGGCTCGGGTGGGCGAGGTGCAGCAAGAGCTCCAGGCTCTCGTGGCGAAGCACGAGGCATTGGAGCTTGACTCAAAGATGCGGGAGTATGAGCTTGCCGCGGCCCTCGAGAGCGCAAAAAGTGCCAAGGATGAAGCCCAAAAGGCCCTCCAGGAGATTGATGCGATGAAGAAGATAGCGGCGGGTAAGGCTTTCTATATGCAAAGCAAGCATGTAAAAGTAAATTACTGATTACTTACCCGAATCCGGAGCTCTCCAGGAGCATTTGCAGATTTGCCCCGCAGCGTGTCCGATGCCGCACAATTTTACCAGGCCGAGGATGGAAGCTCAATGGAGAAGCTGTTCTGGTCTCAGTATGCTGAGGCCGAACACCCGGTGCCAATGAGTGACCAACTGAAGCAGATGGTCGAGCTACATAAGGCGGACGATCTGGCCATGAGGAGCTTTATAGTCCGGCTGTGGCCTGGCGACGCCCTTCCAAACAGCTTCTTCGGCCTGGTGAGGCGGCTTGTGGATGCCTGCCCGCGGCAGGAGGTCGTCAAGCGATCTGTCTGTATTGAAGGTGCACGCCGGGCTTTCGCCCGTGTGAAATTGCAGTGGGTCAAGATAGACGCCGTGAAGCTGATCAAGGAGGGGCCGCCGGAGGGCAAGGAGCACTGCCACCCCGAGATGTACTACGAGGGTGTTCTGCCGGGTGCCCGTCTCATCGCGGATGAGTGTTCAAAAGATGTAATATTTGAATGAGACTTGCTCGTTTTATCCTGTATTTATGAAAACTTGTTTCATATGCGCTATGCAACGCTTGTTTGAATTTAAAATATTACCTTTTGTTTGGCTGTTTATCCAATCTGAGAGATGGCTAGTCCTCAGCTTCTGCCCCCATGCCACGAGTGCTGGGGTGTTCGTGATAAACCTAAGCACTCTTGTTCCCATGTTTGGGTCCTTCGAGGGAGGTGCTCAGCACAGCGAACAAGGCAACCTGACTAATAATGCTTTGTCAGTCTCACTTAGCCATAGAATTCTATAATTTTAAATTTCAGCGAAGCCCCTGGTATTCGGAAGGCCGAATTCGGGGCGCGATACACGCCTTTAAGCCGGACAGGGTTGGCCCCTCGCTCTAAGCAGCATAAGTCTTTAGGGACTTGAAAACCTCGCCGAACAGCGACCAGTCTCTCGCCTTATCATGACAGTCAGTTTTAGCTTTCTCTACTGAGGTGCTGAACCCAGCAGAACTGAGGCACAATCGCAGTAGTTCTCCTAGCGCTACCTTAGCCGATAGAGCGGAACGTAAGGTACCAAAACATAGGAGCCGGGCAAACCCAACATTTGACAAAAGACATGATTCGGAGCTGATGCATATAATGCTATAAGTTCAGGGTGCCGCACTTGTGAAAGTGTTCGGACTTTTCACACCGTACTATGAGGTACGTAAGCCCCTGGTGTATTAGCCGTACCAAGGTGTACGGTTGCAAGGCGTCATTAATGAACACACACACACATATATAACAAGAATGCATGATAGTCGTAATGTCATGCATTGTTTATTAAAAAATTGCGTTAAAGCAGAGTGATACAGATAGTGTGATAAGCAAAGAGTAGGACTATGTCCATTCCAAGGGCAAGCTGAGGAATGATATTAAATCTAATATTTCGCTCGATACTGTAATCCACCTGGGAATTCCGTGGTATGACGTAGCTGTCTGCCTCATTGGTTGCTGCATCATGTGTTCGGCAATAGTGCTGCCGGACAGTGTTTCCAGAGATTAAGGTCCTGAAAAAAAATAACCAAATGGGAAGCCCCTAGTGCGGTTTAGGCCGCGTCTTGGGGTGTGCCGCAGTTGTGCTGTAACGCCCTCGATGCGGCTATATCTTCCACGTGTCGAAGCACGTGTTAGAGGCATAACCGCATTGAAAGCAATGTCGCAAGTGAGGTAATCTTCACACAACCCATGTAATACATAAGGGAAAGAGATACATAGATGGCTTACAATCGCCACTTCACACAATACATGAATAAAGCATTACAACATTCAAATACAATCAAGGTCCGACTATGGAACCAAAATAAAAGAAGAACCCCAAATGCGACAAGGTCCCTGATCGACCCCAACTGGGCTCCACTACTGAACAACTAGAGCGAAACAACACAAAGGACAAGATCTTCATCGAGCTCCTCCTGAGCTTGGTTGCGTCATCTGCACGGGCTCATCGGCACCTGCAAGCTGGTTTTGGAAGTAATCTGTGAGCCACGGGGACTCAGCAATCTCGCAGCCTCGCGATCAAGACTATTTAAGCTTATGGGTAAGGTAAAGGTATGAGGTGGAGCTGCAGCAAGCGACTAGCATATTTGGTGGCTAACATATACGCAAAAGAGAGCGAGAAGAGAAGGCAAAGCACGGTCGATAAAAGTATGATCAAGAAGTGATCCTAGAATAACGTACGTCAAGCATAACTCCAACACCGTGTTCACTTCCCGGACTCCGCCGGAAAGAGACCATCATGGTTACACACGCGGTTGATGTATTTAAATTAAGGTTAACTTCAGGTTTTCTACAACCGGACGTTAACAAATTCCCATCTGCCCATAACCGCGGGCACGGCTTTCGAAAGTTCAAATCCCTGCAGGGGTGTCCCAACTTAGCCCATCACAAGCTCTCACAGTCAACGAAGGATATTCCTCTAGCGGGAAGACCCGATCAGACTCGGAATCCTGGTTACAAGACATCCTTGACAATGGTAAAACAAGTCTATTAAGACCACCCGTTGTGTCGACAAATCCCGATAGGAGCTGCACATATCTCGTTCTCAGGGCACACCGGATAAGCTAAGCATACGGGAGCCAACGTAACCCAAGTTGCCAAGGGACGACCCCGCACGGTGCTCTGGGTTGGGCCAACACTTAGACAAGCACTGGCCTGGGGGTTTAAAATAAAGATGACCCTCGGGATGCGCGACTCCCAAGGGAGAAAGGCTAGGTGGCAAATGGTAAAACCAAGGTTGGGCCTTGCTGGAGGAGTTTTATTCAAGGCGAACTGTCAAGGGGTTCCCATTATAACCCAACCGCGTAAGGAACGCAAAATCTGGGAACATAAAACCGATATGACGGAAACTAGGGCGACAAGAGTGGAACAAAACACCTGGTATAAGGCCGAGCCTTCCACCCTTTACCAAGTATATAGATGCATTAATTAAATAAGATATATTGTGATATCCCAACAAGTAAACATGTTCCAACAAGGAACAACATCTCCATGTTCCAACAAGGAACAAACTTCAATCTTCACCTGCAACTAACAACGCTATAAGAGGGGCTGAGCAAAGCGGTAACATAGCCAAACAACGGTTTGCTAGGACAAGGTGGGTTAGAGGCTTGGTTCAACAATATGGGAGGCATGATAAGCAAGTGGTAGGTATCGCAGCATAGGCATAGCAAAAGAGCGAGCAACTAGCAAGCAAAGATAGAAGTGATTTCGAGGGTATGGTCATCTTGCCTGAAATCCCGCAAGGAGGAAGAACGAGTCCATGAAGAAGACAAACGGACGTAGATGAACAGGTCCTCACAAACGCGACGTTACCGGAACCAACCCGAAGAAGCAAACACCGGAAAGAAGCACACAACATAGTAAACAACCAACACATGAACATGGTATGATATGCGGGATGCGGTATGCGATGCATATGCATGATTTGCAAAGGAATGATTGAACCTGGCATCAATTTGGAAATCCAAGTGTGCCACTGGAAAGGTGAGGTGATTTCGGTTGAAATCGATATAAAGATCACCGGAATCGGATGCACGGTTTGGAAAATGGCAAACAAAACAAATATGGCACCAGTCTACGATAAACAGCAAGTAGCCAACTAAATGCAACAAGATAAATATGCTACATCACTCAAACATGGCAACAAAATACATGGCAGGTCCTCTCATGATGCTTGACAAAAGTTAGTGAAATTAACACAAGCCTGGAATTTCAGATCAGGTAGCACACTTTGGAGCAAGAAAAAAATATATTCTACAGGAACTTAACATGGCAAAGCAAGGCATGTCATGGAGTTACTCAAAGAGATTAACAAAAGTCCCTTAGTGACCTTGAACCAAAAGGGATCAGAAAATACAATTGCAAGCATGTGAACATGGCAAAAACATAATCAGATCTCAGACTTAGTGAAAAACTGGAGCATGCAAATCAGATATCAAGTAGGCATGTTTACGAGCTTGATGCACTCACTACAGAGCAAGGCATGACAATCTAAGCATACACCCATCAAGAATACACATTATATAAGCTAGACATGGCAAGAGCAACAACATAGCATGCACGGATCAACTACAACATCCTCGGCAAAATCGCTAACAAGTAGACAATCTGCCCAGATTTACGAAATAGCGAAAGTAGAGCTCGATTGACTCAAGCTAGGGTGCTCCATAATTGCAAACAATGACATGGACGGATAGAGAACTACAAGATTAACAAAACATCCTTACTGATCATCCTCAAAAGAGGCACGGATCACTAGGAAACAACATGAACATATGGCCATATGAGATAAGAACAGATCAAGGACTTGGTGGAATTGCTAAGTCCCTGAAATCAGCATTAACGAATGCACCACTTTGCAAGCTTGTGCTAGACACCACACACATCACAAAAATACATGGATAGCACCTCTCGAAAGATGGCAAGGCACATAACAAAACACATGTAGAGCTCAAGAGCATATCATGCACACATTAATCATGGAAAAAATGACAAATAGCTATTTGGTGCAGCAGATCTGACAATTAACTCAAATAGCACTCTTCCAACAGCGTTTCAGGCATCAAGATGAGCTCAAATGAAAATGATGCAATGAGATGAAATGATTTACTCTCTGAGACGAACATTTTTATATTCTACATGCATGAATCGGAACTATGGATGCAAAGTTACGATGCGATGAACATGGGCATTTGAAACTAGAAATCTCGGGGACTTAGTGAAATATCTCACCCCGGGAAAGTCAACGCGGGACGGAGAGAAGCGGGACGACACGGTGCGGCACGGATCCGGCCGTTTGGTTGGGAGGATGGGTGGATCTCGTCCCTCCCGACGAGATCTCGCCGGAGTTGGCCGGAGTTGCGCCGGAGACAGAGAAGGAGCCCGGAGACGAGGAGGAGGCCGGAGGAGGGAGCTGCTAGTGGCCGGAGGAGCTTGATCTGGCGGCGTGGTGGAGGATCCCGACGGGGTCCGAACTCCGGTGAGGTCCGGAAGACACGAATGGCAAGGCGGCGCAGGAGCTACCGGAGGAAGGCGGCGCAATGCGGCGGCCATGGCATGGGAGGCGGCGCGGCGAAGGCATGGCGGCGTCGGGTGACAGAGGCGGCGGGGACACGGCTGGAGGTGCGCCAGGCTTCGGCGGTGGTTGGTGCAGCGAGGCTCGCCGCCGGCGGGCGGCTCGGGGCGCCGGCAGAGTTCGTGGCGGCGGCGTGGCTTCGGTCAGCCTAGGGCAAGCGACGGCGGAGAGACGGCCGGTGCGCCCGGTTCGCCCTGGGCGTGCCGGATCTGGGCCCTGGGAGTATGGCGGCGAAGTGGGCGCAGGGGAGGTGAGGTGGCGGCTCGGGATAGGCTGGCGGCGGCGGTGGGGTGACGTGGCGCGACGGGATTCGTCGGAGCGAGGTGGCGGCGGCGGCGGCTGGACATTGTCCGGCGCGGTGGGAGATTTGTCCGGGCGCGAGGAGGACGAAGCTAGGGTTTAATCTGCGCGAGGATTTCGGAGGGAGACACATATTTATAGGCAGGGGAGCTAGGAGAGTCCAAATGAGGTGCGGTTTTCGGCCACGCGATCATGATTGAACGCTCTAGATGATGGAGAGGGTTTTGGTGAGTTTTGGGCCACTTTGGAAGGGTGTTGGGCTGCAACACACACGAGGCCTTTTCGGTCCCTCGGTTAATCGTTGGAGTATCAAACGAAGTCCAAATGGTACGAAACTTGACAGGCAGTCTACAGGTAGTAAAACAAGGCCGCTTGGCAAGTCTTGGTCCAATACGGAAGTGTTTAGTCCCCACACATGAAAAGAAGTTAGAAATGACCACCGGAGGAGATAGGAGCGCCGGAAAGCAAAACGGAAAACGGGGAAAATGCTCGGACGCATGAGACGAACATGTATGCAAATGAAATACACATGATGACATGATATGCAATGCATGACATGCAAACAATGACAAGGAAACAACAGCGAATAAGCGGAGGACACCTGGCACATCGGTCTCGGGGCGTTACATGTGCCCCCCTCCCCACCTGTGCCCATGGTATTTTTAATGCGTAATTATGTACGCGCGGCATGAGTTTCGCTGTTGGGCTGGGATTGGGGTGGCCGCCGTATTTCTACACGAGCTCAGATCGCACCAGGTGATCTATTTGCCGATTGCCGAGCGCGCTTGAAGGTGTCCGGGCTTTGAAGCGCCGAACTGGTTGATTGCCTTGAGAGGCTGCTTTGCGCTTCTGCTGCGAGGGCCACGTGTGCTCCTCTGTTCGGAGAGAGCGCTCTGTGTTCCCATTGACTGTAATAACTTCGCGAGGTCTGGCATCTGAGCTGAGGTAATGCATATGCGGTACCGCATTGAATCTAGCAAATGCGGTTCGCCCGAGAAGCGTGTGATAACCACTGCGGAACGGGACTATATCGAAGATTACTCTTCGCTTCAGAAATTATCCGGGGATCCGAAGACCACTTCCAGTGTAATTGAGCCTGTGCCAGATGGACCTCCACACTGGAATGACGGCCTTTAAAGGTCGTTTTTGTGGGTTTGACCCTTGAGGGTCTATACCATTTTGTGCACTATGTCCTGATAAAGCACAGGTTCAGGCTGCTGCCGCCATCCATGAGGACTCGAGTGAGTGGAATCCGTCAATGATTGGGTCTAGGACCAGTGCGGTGAATCCGCCATGACGGATACTAGTGGGATGGTCCCTGCGATCGAAGGTGATCGAACAGGAGGACCAAGGGTTGAATTTTGGGGTTACTGGCTCCAACGCATATATGTCCCTGAGCACACGCTTCCGCTCCCTCTTGGGGATGTGGGTTGCGTATATCATCTTCACCGTCGCACTTGCGGGGGAAACCTCTTCTGTCTTCCATTGTGCGGCTGCTGGGGCTCCTTCTCGTCATCTCTATGCGCCCCTTGTCCTTGTTTTCGACAATTAACTTGCCGGCCTTCTTGAACATCCAACAATCCCTGTTGGTGTGATTGGCTGGCTTGTCTGGGGTGCCGTGTATTTGACACGAGCGATCGAGTATATGGTCCAAGCTGGACGGACCCGGCGTACTTTGTTTGAATGGCTTTTTTCGCTGACCGGCTTTAGAGCCTTTGAATCCGGCATTGACTGTCGGATCCTCAGTATTTTCGCTGTTAATGCGGCGCTTATGTTTGTTGCGACGTGACCTGCTATTGCCATCCTTGGTATCTGAGGTACCATGGTTCTTTGATATGTTATTACTGTGAGCCAGCCAGTTGTCTTCTCCCGCACAAAAGCGGGTCATGAGCGTCGTGAGAGCTGCCATAGATTTTGGCTTTTCCTGACCAAGGTGTCGGGCTAGCCACTCATCTTGGATGTTGTGTTTGAAAGCCGCTAAGGCCTCCGCATCCGGACAGTCGACGATTTGATTTTTCTTTGTAAGGAACCGAGTCCAGAATTGCCTGGCCGACTCTTCTGGCTGCTGAATTATGTGGCTCAAGTCATCGGCGTCTGGTGGTCGCACATAAGTGCCCTGAAAGTTGTCGAGGAATGCAGCTTCCAGATCTTCCCAACAGCTAATGGAGTCCGCTGGCAAGCTGTTAAGCCAATGTCGCGCTGGTCCTTTGAGCTTTAGTGGGAGGTATTTCATGGCGTGTAAGTCATCACCGCGGGCCATGTGGATGTGGAGGAGGAAATCCTCGATCCATACTGCGGGATCTGTTGTGCCGTCGTATGATTCAATATTTACAGGTTTGAAACCTTCTGGGAATTGATGTTCCATTACTTCGTCTGTGAAGCATAAGGGGTGTGCGGCGCCTCTGTATTGGGCTATATCGCGACGCAGCTCAAATGGGTCTTGCCCGCTGTGTTCGGCCCGGCCGGATTTGCTTTTACTATATCCGGCGTGACGTTTATCGTCTCACAGAGTGGTGCGCCCTCGTGATCCGTAGATCAATCTTGCATGCTTTGCTTTGTCCTCCAATATGTCTCGCAGGTCAGGTGTATCTCCCCATGCCTTTTTATTTGAATGGCGTCGGGGTGGAGGCTGAGCTTTTGGCTGGAATGCCTCTCTATCGCGGCCACGAGGTGGCCGGTCAGCCGTATCATATGCTTCTTCCTCCAGTCGAGGTAGTAACCTGAACTGGGTAATTCTTGGAGGGGCGCTCGAGTTTATATTCCTCGGCCGCGAGGACTTCAGTCCATCTGTCAGCTAGCAGATCTTGATCAGCTTGAAGCTGCTGGCTTTTTCTTCAGGCTATTTTTCGTGGCCATAAGCCGGCGCTTGAAGCGCTCTTATTCGACGGGATCCTCTGGTACGGCAAATTCATTGTCGCCAAGGCTTGCCTCGTCTTCGGAGGGGGGCATGTAATTTTCATCCTCCTCCTCTCCATCTGCCGCTCTCTTAGGAGAGCTGGCTCCTCCATCCTCCTGTTCTGAATTTTGCTGAAGGGGAATGTTGTTGTCTTTGGCACTATCCGGAGTGTTTTTATCTCCTGTGCCGTTATCACCACTTTTGCTTTGGCGGGACCTAGAGTGGCGCCGCTGACGTTGGCGCTTGGGTTGCTTCTTGGAGGGGTCATCCTCCGCTATCTTATTGCCATTGCCTTCTTTGGGTGTATCCACCATGTATATGTCATATGACGAGGTGGCTTTCCAGTGCCCTATAGGCGCTGGTTCATGTTCGTCTCCTACATCGTTGTCCATACCGTCGATGTCTTCGGAGTCGAAGTCGAGCATGTCGGTTAAATCATCGACAGTGGCTACAAAAAGGGTGGTGGGTGGGCGTCGAATTTCTTCATCGTCCGCATCCCAATCCTGTTGGCCATAGTCCGGCCAGGGCTCTCCTGACAAAGAGAGAGACCTTAGTGAATTCAGAATGTCGCCGAAGGGCGAGTGCTGAAAGATATCCGCGGCGGTGAATTCCATGGTCGGCGCCCAATCGGATTCGATTGGGAGGGGCGCGGACGGTTCGGAGTCCAGAAAAGAGTCTGGCACCTTGGAGTCACGGGCTTCGCAGAGGATTAGGCTGGTGTTCGGCTCGATCGCCGTTGAGGCTGCAGCCCCTGAGGCGGTGTCTAGCCACCCATCCTCGATTGGCGCAGTTGGCTCCGAGCTAAGGGTCGGAGCTGATGCGGGCGCGGCCTCTGGGGTACTGTTCGGCGGCAGAGCTAGGTCATACCCGTCGTGACAGTGCGGCGCGCCCGGCTGTGGCTCGAATCCGTCGAAGATCAAGTGTCCACGGATGTCGGCCGTGTAGTTCAAACTTCCAAATCTGACCTGACGGCCAGGGGCGTAGCTTTCAATCTGCTCCAGATGGCCAAGCGAATTAGCACGTAGTGCAAAGCCGCCGAATACGAAGATCTGTCCGGGGAGAAAAGTCTCGCCTTGGACCGCATCGCTATTGATGATAGTAGGAGCCATCAAGCCTAACGGCGACGACACAGAGGAACTCTCAATGAAAGCACCAATGTCGGTGTCAAAACCGGCGGATCTCGAGTAGGGGGTCCCGAACTGTGTGCCTAGGCCGGATGGTAACAGGAGGCAGGGGACATAATGTTTTACCCAGGTTCGGGCCCTCTTGATGGAGGTAAAACCCTACGTCCTGCTAGATTGATATTGATGATATGGTTAGTACAAGAGTAGATCTACCACGAGATCAGAGAGGCTAAACCCTAGAAGCTAGCCTATGGTATGATTGTATGTTATGGTTGTTGTCCTACGAACTAAAACCCTTCGGTTTATATAGACACCGGAGAGGGTTAGGGTTACACAAGGTCGGTTACAAAGGAGGAGATATACATATCCGTATTGCCTAGCTTTCCTTCCACGCCAAGTAGAGTCCTATCCGGGCACGAGACGAAGTCTTCAATCTTGTATCTTCATAGTCTAACAGTCCGGCTAATGGAGATAGTCCGGCTGTCCAGAGACCCCCTAATCCAGGACTCCCTCAGTCAGCCACATGAAATAGTTTCATGGGCAGTTCATTCTGTGATTTGATTTCGTCCCGAGGTCAAATTGTCAAATTTGTCGTGAAAACACATTCCGCAAAGGATTTGATTTGGATTCCAATTCTAATTTTCTTGTTTGTCTGCCACATGGATTTGTGAAATTAAATGAATGACCTGTTGAATGGCGAACAAAAATCGCGACTCAGGATCGACGGTTGTAGCCCAGTGAGAAAGGACTGCATGGATGCAAATTTTTGTCGTGCAGGAATCAGCCGCCAACCATCGTCATGTAGCAGTGCTCATTTTAAATTGTAACATTGTACACAATCAATGTAACAAGTAAAATAGAGGTACATTCTTTTACCTATGAAAAAGAAAAAAATGTAGACAACATCAGATTCATAGTATAAATATATTTAATATATTCATCTAAAATAAAGATAATATGCTGACAATACATTTGACATATATGTTAGACAATAAATTTGTTCTAAAATATAGACAAAATATGTTCTAATTCACCATATTTAGATTGGGAGAACACAATTCACCATATGCATGTCCAAAAGGCGAAAAGGAAACTATAATTCACTCATACAAGCATACTTCATGTCCATCAGGAACAAAGGCATCCCAATTACTATGTTAAATTGTTAAGCCCATAAGACACGAATGTGGCATAGTTTAGGTCTGGAAGCCATAAAGGCAACACAAATTCATTGATTCATTTGTTTTAATACTCATCTCTTCTTCATTCTGCTCGGTAAGATCATTATAGATTAGAACTTGGACTCATCGGAAACCAGGATGTGATAAACTGCCAACATTATCATAATTTTCTAACTCATGGATTTCGCTAAG
>NC_053023.1:78448819-78460455 GCF_003073215.2 Triticum urartu
CCGCCATTATTTATTTGGAAAGTGTATTTAGTTAATTATTTTTGAATATGATTAATAGATAAATTCCTCACGTCCAGCAATTTATTTTAGAATTTTGGGTTCCAGATCTTGCGCTAGCTACAGATTACTACAGACTGTTCTGTTTTTGACAGATTCTGTTTTTCGTGTGTTGTTTGCTTATTTTGATGAATCTATGGCTAGTAAAATAGTTTATAAACCATAGAGAAGTTGGAATACAGTAGGTATAACACCAATATAAATAAAGAATGAGTTCATTACAGTACCTTGAAGTGGTCTTTTGTTTTCTTTCGCTAACGGAGCTCACGAGATTTTCTACTTTAAGTTTTGTGTTGTGAAGTTTTCAAGTTTTGGGTAAAGATTTGATGGATTATGGAACAAGGAGTGGCAAGAACCTAAGCTTGGGGATGCCCATGGCACCCCCAAGATAATCTAAGGACACCTAAAAGCCAAAGCTTGGGGATGCCCCGGAAGGCATCCCCTCTTTCGTCTACTTCTATCGGTAACTTTACTTGGAGCTATATTTTTATTTACCACATGATATGTGTTTTGCTTGGAGCGTCTTGTATGATTTGAGTCTTTGCTTGTTAGTTTACCACAATCATCCTTTGTACACACCTTTTGAGAGAGCCATACATGATTTGGAATTTGTTAGAATACTCTATGTGCTTCGCTTATATCTTTTGAGTTATATAATTTTGCTCTAGTGCTTCACTTATATCTTTTAGAGCACAGTGGTGGATTTGTTTTATAGAAACTATTGATCTCTCATGCTTCACTTAGATTATTTTGAGAGTCTTAATAGCATGGTAATTTGCTTAAAATCCTAATATGCTTGGTATACAAGATTAATAATAAAACTTTCTTATGAGTGTGTTGAATACTATGATAAGTTTGATACTTGATAATTGTTTTGAGATATAAAGATGGTGATATTAAAGTTGTGCTAGTTGAGTAGTTGTGAATTTGAGAAATACTTGTGTTGAAGTTTGTGATTCCCGTAGCATGCACGTATGGTGAACCGTTATGTGATGAAGTCGGAGCATGATTTAATTTTTTGATTGTCTTCCTTATGAGTGGCGGTCAGGGGAGCGATGGTCTTTTCCTACCAATCTATCCCCCTAGGAGCATGCGCGTAATACTTTGCTTTGGATAACTTGTAGATTTTTGCAATAAGTATATGAGTTCTTTATGACTAATGTTGAGTCCATGGATTATACGCACTCTCACCCTTCCACCATTGCTAGCCTCTCTAATACCGCGCACCTTTCGCCGGTATCATACACCCACCATATACCTTCCTCAAAACAGCCACCATACCTAACTATTATGGCATTTCCATAGCCATTCCGAGATATATTGCCATGCAACTTTCCACCATTCCGTTTATTATGACACTTCATCATTGTCATATTGCTTAGCATGATCATGTAGTTGACATAGTATTTGTGGCAAAGCCACCGTTCATAATTCTTTCATACATGTCACTCATGTTCATTGCATATCCCGGTACACCGCCGGAGGCATTCATATAGAGTCATATTTTGTTCTAAGTATCGAGTTGTAATTGTTGAGTTGTAAGAAAAATAAAAGTGTGATGATCATCATTATTAGAGCATTGTCCCAGTGAGGAAAGGATGATGGAGACTATGATTCCCCCACAAGTCGGGATGAGACTCCGGACGAAAAAAAAATAAAAAAAGAGAAAAGAAAAGAGGCCATAAAAAAGAGAAAAGGCCCAAAAAAAAAAAGAAAAAAAAAAAAAATGAGAGAAAAAGAGAGAAGGGACAATGTTACTATCCTTTTACCACACTTGTGCTTCAAAGTAGCACCATGATCTTCATGATATAGAGTCTCCTTGTTGTCACTTTCATATACTAGTGGGAATTTTCATTATAGAACTTGGCTTGTATATTCCAATGATGGGCTTCCTCAAAATGCCCTAGGTCTTCTGTGAGCAAGCAAGTTGGATGCACACCCACTTAGTTTCTTTTTGAGCTTTCATATACTTATAGCTCTAGTGCATCCGTTGCATGGCAATCCCTACTCACTCACATTGATATCTATTGATGGGCATCTCCATAGCCCGTTGATACGCCTAGTTGATGTGAGACTATCTTCTCCCTTTTTGTCTTCTCCACAACCACCACTCTATTCCACCTATAGTGCTATATCCATGGCTCACGCTCATGTATTGCGTGAAGATTGAATTTTTTTTGAGAATGTCAAAAGTATGAAACAATTGCTTGGCTTGTCATCGGGGTTGTGCATGATTTAAATATTTTGTGTGGTGAAGATAGAGCATAGCCAGACTATATGATTTTGTAGGGATAACTTTCTTTAGCCATGTTATTTTGAGAAGACATAATTGCTTTGTTAGTATGCTTGAAGTATTATTATTTTTATGTCAATATGAACTTTTGTCTTGAATCTTTCGGATCTGAATATTCATACCACAATTAAGAAGAATTACATTAAAATTATGCCAAATAGCACTCCGCATCAAAAATTCTGTTTTTATCATTTACCTACTCGAGGACGAGCAGGAATTAAGCTTGGGGATGCTTGATACGTCTCCAATAAATCTATTTTGATTGCTCCATGCTATATTATCTACTGTTTTGGACATTATTGGGCTTTATTATCCACTTTTATATTATTTTTGGGACTAACCTATTAACCGGAGGCCCAGCCCAGAATTGCTAGTTTTTTGCCTGTTTTAGGGTTTCGAAGAAAAGGAATATCAAACGGAGTCCAAACGGAATGAAACCTTCGGGAACGTGATTTTCTCATCGAATACACTCAGGGAGACTTGGACCCTACGTCAAGACACAACAGGAAGGCCACGAGGTAGGGGGCGCCTACCCCCAGGCGCGCCCTCCACCCTCGTGGGCCCCCTGTTGCTTCCACCGACGTACTCCTTCCTCCTATATATACCTACGTACCCCCAAACGATCAGATACGGAGCCAAAAACCTAATTCCACCGCCACAGCTTTCTGTATCCACGAGATCCCATCTTGGGGCCTGTTCCGGAGCTCCGCCGGAGGGGGCATCGATCACGGAGGGCTTCTACATCAACACCATTAGCCTCTCCGATGAAGTGTGAGTAGTTTACCTCAGACCTACGGGTCCATAGTTAGTAGCTAGATGGCTTCTTCTCTCTTTTTGGATCTCAATACAATGTTCTCCCCCTCTCTTGTGGAGATCTATTCGATGTAATCTTCTTTTTGCGGTGTGTTTGTTGAGACCGATGAATTGTGGGTTTATGATCAAGTATATCTATGAATAATATTTGAATCTTCTCTGAATTCTTTTATGTATGATTGGTTATCTTTGCAAGTCTCTTCGAATTATCAGTTTGGTTTGGCCTACTAGATTATCTTTCTTGCAATGGGAGAAGTGCTTAGCTTTGGGTTCAATCTTGCGGTGTCCTTTCCCAGGTGACAGTAAGGGAGCAAGGCACGTATTGTATTGTTGCCATCGAGGATAACAATTGCATGAGTCTATCCCTCTACATCATGTCATCTTGCTTAAGGCGTTACTCTGTTTTTAACTTAATACTCTAGATGCATGCTGGATAGCGATCGATGAGTGGAGTAATAGTAGTAGATGCAGGCAGGAGTCGGTCTACTTGTCTCGGACGTGATGCCTATATACATGATCATACCTAGATATTCTCATAACTATGCTCAATTCTGTCAATTGCTCAACAGTAATTTGTTCACCCACCGTAGATATACTTATATGCTCTTGAGAGAAGCCACTAGTGAAACCTATGGCCCCCGGGTCTATCTTTATCATATCAATCTCCTACTACTTAGTTATTTACTTTGCTATTTACTTTGCCTTTATTTTACTTTGCATCTTTATCATAAAAATACCAAAAATATTATCTTATCATATCTATCAGATCTCACTCTCGTAAGTGGCCCTATAGGGATTGACAACCCCTATTTGCGTTGGTTGCGAGGATTTATTTGTTTTGTGCAGGTGCGAGGGACTCGCGCGTAGCCTCCTACTGGATTTATACCTTGGTTTTCAAAAACTGAGGAAAATACTTACGCTACTTTACTGCATCATCCTTTCCTCTTCGGGGAAAACCAACGCAGTGCCAAAAGAGGTAGCAAGCGACCGAACCCAGCAGTAGCGAGCGTTGCTTTTTTTCGAGCGAGCAAGCGCGCTCGTGGGCTGGCCCGTCCGGGCGACGGCACGAGCGCCAGCTTGTTAACGGGCGCTTGAAGCGTTGACCAGGAGCTCCCGATCGAGCGAGCTAGCCAGTGCATCGACGTGGAGACCTCGATCCCCTCCGCCTCCCACCATCGATCGCTGGTGTCTTTGGACTGCTAGCGAGGGTGGACGAGGGGGGGGGGGCAGTTAGGGAACCTCCCGCCCGCGGAACCGGTGTTTTTTCTCGGGCAAGAGATCCAAACGATGGGCTCGGCCGCTGCGTCTGACGCGGCGACGAGCGAGTTGGAAGCAATGATGAAGGAGCTGGGGCTAAAGGAAGATGATCTGGTGGACGTGGTTGTAGAAGATGGTGACATCCCTGTAGAGGCCGCCCGCTGGATGGCCATAGCATGCGTCAATACGGACAAAGAGTACAGCCAATACTGGTTCTATCATAACATGAGAGTCGCCTGGGATCTAGCGAAGGAGGTAAAATTCTGGCCGCTCGAAGAGAACCTATACACGCTGCAATTCTCTTGCTTGGGAGATTGGGAGAGAGTAATGGAAGATGGACCGTGGACGTTCAAGGGCAAGGCAGTCATCATAGAGCCGTATGATGGAATCACTAGGCCATCATCGATAGAGCTGAACAAGATCGAGATGTGGATTCAGATTCACGACCTACCAGAGCTCTTTTTTGGCCTGATTAAGTCTTTGGCGGCAACTGTTGGGGATTTCATCTTTGCGGAACCTAAGTCTCAGGATTTTGAAGGTAACTTCTTCCGGGTCAGAATCAAAGTGGATGTTACAAAACCCCTAAAGAATGCGGTTTCTTTGGTGATAAAGAGGAAGAGGGAGATCTTCCGGGTGAAGTACGAGAGGTTACCAGACTGGTGTGCAGTTTGTGGCATGCTTGGGCACCTGTACAAAGAGTGCAGCAATGGGATCCATCCCCCTTCGGCACTTGTCTTTAAAAACCTTCAAGTTGAATGGTTCAGAGGGCCAGGTCGTGGCCCGGGAGCTGGGAGCTCAACAGGGGCAGGCAGAGGCCGAGGCCGTGCAGGCCGTGGTGCAGGTCAAGGGAGGAGCCAAAGAAACGGCCAAGATTGGATGGACAAGGATGTGGTTAACCCTAAACCTGATGACGTACTGATGAAAGATGCTGAAAGTAACAGGAAGCGTGGCTCTATGCAAGTAAACATGGGAAGCCCGGTTGAACCAGAACTTGTAGCAACAAAAAGTGATAATGGACAGCAGCTCCTCGCTTTGCCTCCTGTCGGATGGTACCAAACCTACCATCAAGAATTCTGTAACACGTTATTTGGGACAAGCGCCTCAATTAGAGCCACTCAGTATGCAGCACAGCAAGGAGCTGACTGAGACGCGCGAGAGCGATATCGAAGTTGTTGATGGGAGGCAATGAGAGAGATATGAATGCCTTCAGGTCAAGCACCAACCTACGCAATGGCGGGTATCTTGGCGAGGCTCCCACTGTGCAGAGCATGGGTAGTAACAGCCAGCAGCAGATTGACGTTGTCTTACTTGCTTTTAGAATACGTGACGTCATCACGATGCTGGGTAATTTTGGTCTGGCAACCGTGACACGAGCGTGAGCTTCGCATCTAGCGGAGGCATTGTCCTCCCATCGAATCCTTTTCATCTGTTGATATTATCACAGATGCCAGACACTCGGAGAGGGCTCCAGGATTACATAAGTTAATGCTGGTGTTCCACGCTTTAAACTAATACGATCTTTGCCTGTAGTCTCCGGTAGAGTGGTTGGTCGTGTGGACACGATAATGTTAGGCCTTGGGGATAGAGGAATATTGAGTTGAAATGGAGTACTAATTTTAGGAGTATCGCTTCGAAGTAAGGAGCATAGATAGTTCATGCTATCGGTGGGGATATCGTATCAAGCCGGTCTTTGGTGGATAATGAGCGTCATACAGAGAGTAGTAGCTATATTGTGCTATATATATAGTTTGCCGAAAGACCACACGTCGCCCGTATATCCACGTTAACATTTAGTCCACCGACATGGGCGTTATCCACCTACCGGGTATTTGGCTTTGACTAGTCTTCCTATAGTCCAATCTGCTCTGGGTAGCCTTTTATTTAGGCTCATGATTTTGTATGAGTGTCGTTCTTGTTTCATGGGTGGGAGGACTTGATGAAGGACCTTGTATTGAGGTTACGACAGGCGCGATGGGATTGGCTTTTCCGGACCTGATATTTGACTTTACCTTGTATACTAGATTATGAGCGCGTCTGTCGTATTGCATACGTATCTCACTGAGTATATTGGCAGAGAAAGGGACGGGTACCTACGAGACGCATGTGTTGATGGATGCTATCGATTACAGCACGTGTCGGTCAGCGGAAGGATCACGAAGCCGAGTAGAGGGAGGACTACGCGAGAAAGATACGACATAGTTCTGAAGTGACATTACGCGCTGGGAGGAGTCAGCTCTTCTTCAAGCCGCGCCCCGGAAGGCCTCCCCCAGTGCGTTTTTTGCGCCGGTGCCCGAAAAATCGCGTCCTAGGTCGGCGCCGCGCGTCCCCAGGAGCCCGACTCTTTATGGCCGAGCCCTAGCGGCTATTTGGCGCCTCGGATTAAAACTGCAGCGCACTTCTTGGCGCTGAGAGAGGAGCGCCACAGGCATGGCCCGTAGACACGCGGGGGTCCACGCGCGCCTTGGGTAGTGTCTAACGCTTGCGCCGTGGGCAGCTGCGGGAGATATCTGTTCTTGCTGACATCATGGGCGATGAGAGACTAGCGAGCCGCCGCGGCACATGTTGATCTCGGCTGATTGTGCCGAGTTCCAGCGAACGCGTCAACCCTGCTTCTGCCGGGCCCCTGTGCGCTGCGGGTCGACACTCATTGCAGCTTAGTTTGCTGCCGAGCGAGATCAATGCCAAAGCTGTCGCGCTGCCGCGCCGGTCAGCCTGCGCCATTGATGCCTCACGGGCGGCGCAGTGAGACCGGATGACGCGCGTCCCTGCCGCCTCCCTCGCCCGCCACGCGTACTCACGGCGGCTCGCGCACGGGCGGCGCCTCGGCCTATATAAGACGCGCGCCCCAGCGCACTCGGCGACACGTACTCCGCCGTCGGCGGCCGCCTCTGCGCGCGCACTCGCGACTCGTACTCTCTCGCCGTCGTCGTTCCTCCCTCTCTCTCTCGCCGTCGTCGTTCCTCCCTCTCCTCTCTCTCGCCGTCTCCAGCACCCATGGCCGAGCGCTTCCCAGGCGACGGCGCGGCGGCGAACGGCTTCGGCCGCCGCCATCTTCACGAGAGCGAGGCTCGCCTCCTTTTCGAGGCCGAGTACCCGGTCCCGCCGGACATGCGGGTACCCGGGGCGTGGAGGATCAGCGCCGGCGCGTGCCGGTGCCCCCGATACCCACCGCGCGCGGCGGCTGGCGTGCGGAGATCGCACGCAGCCGTCCCTGCCGGCGGCGGCTCCCCGCGCTCGGGAGCTGGGCGCAGTGTATGTCGCAGTGCTATCACGGCGATTTGCGCGCGCCGACACGCCTGGATGCATTCCTATGGCGCATAGCCACGAGGATCACTTCTGCGCGAGCCTCGCTCACCGTCTAAGTCTATAGATCACTGAGAGAGGTCTGGCCTATTACCGAATGTGTGTGCGAACTTGTTTGACTCTTCGTGTGTATCTAGATCTTCATACGCCGGATGTTTGTCTTCTGAGATCTGGTCTGTAGAGTTGTGGTGGGAGCTTGTACGCAGTGTCGACATGGTGGTGTTCGCACACGTAGGTTGTTGGAATGTTAAGTTGCTTGACTAGTTATGGATCCATAGGTTGGCATTTGTTACTTGATGGAGATAGCATATTTCGAGTTGTGCGCTTAGAGCGACGCACTGACGTAGGCTTAGTTTAGTTTGTGAATTCATTGTATTGCAAGCTACAGTGGTATTTGTGAGCGCATACATACACTGGGCTTCGTATTTGCCCCTTAGTCAAGTCCTTCACACTGCCGCCGGGCGATATGACTCTCTAACGTTTGTTAGTATTGTCACCTGACGGATATGCGGCGCGAGTGCGAGAGAACCGCTTGTTTACGGTTGGTTGTGTCCTCCTCGTCCGTGGGTTCATAGCCTTTCTCACTGATCTGATCCAGCGCGGGTCCGCACCACCCAGAAAACGCAGCGGTAACCTATGCCGAGGCGGCGCGAGCGCACTGCGTGGCGATCTATGCATGGCAGAGCAGAGCCGCGACCACTAGCTTCTCCTGAGACTGATACTCGCTACCTGCGAGCTGGACTTAACGACTCTCACACTGATCTGTTATGCTATTCGTTGTTTGTACGGCCGCCTTGCTTTGAGCTTCGTTTACGGGTCCTTGGTGGAATGCGATGATGAAGGATAACACGTATTAGAGCAGGACTCTCCTTCATTCTTGGTCAGACAGTCGAGTCTTCTGTCGGACCCCCCAACAAATGCTCCACAAAGCACGGTACAGGTCCCACCCTGCGCCCCGATTGGAACGGTAATGTAGAAGGCCGGAGACACACAGCTGTTCATCATCTACGGACCGGGGAGATGATCGTGACGCTGCGCCATGATATTGCTATGATCAAGCTCTTCCTATCGATGGGAATCCTCTATGTATGAGCACCGATTCCGATGGGTGGCGCGCGCAGATGCATGCCCTTATCGGTATGGTTCCTCCGGAGCCTCCGGAACCAGCAGCAGAAACAAGAAGAAGGAAAGAGTCGCAGCCGGTGCTACTTTCACGTGGATTACTGAGCACTTTGGTACTTGCCCACCGGAAGCTGATGAGGACACGGTCAAGACATATGCTCGTGTCTACATGTGGTATGTGATATCCAGGACTATGTTTGCTGATGGCACAGGCAAGAATGCTCCATGGATGTGGCTGAAGGCGTTGACCGTCTTCGATAGCAATTGGAGTTGGGGTTCGGCGACACTGGCTTACTTGTATAGACAGGTATGAAGTTGTTTCTTTTTCACTTCATTGCTACATTATGAATGCGATCTTGCTCTTAATTGAACCATGTTCTCTTTTATGTGCAGTTGGACGAAGCCTGTTGTAGGTCATCTGGAGGTATTGGTGGTTGTTTGCTCGCACTTTCCATATGGAGCTGGGAGCGTTTGCCGGTTGGACGTCCGAAGACCGTGAAGTACGATGATTGGGACGACAAAGGCGACCTACTACGGCTACCCACTTGGGCTTACAAGTGGGATGTGATAAATGAGACGACAGATGATCCCTCGGTCATGTACAAGTTGTACCAGAGTGAGCTTGACGCGATCACGCCTGAGCAGGTGAATTGACATGGCATAAGTGATTATGATGCTTCTATTGCAACTCGATATCAATTTTGCATTCTATCCCATTTTGCAGGTGATATGGGAGCCGTATGGAACAGGAGATAGTTTTGGTAACCCTTTAGAGTTCAGGCTGAATCCGATGTGCACTAGGGATAGGGATCTCTGGCGTATGCGGTGCCCACTCATATGCAACTGGGCGGTTGAGCTTCACCTCCCACATCGAGTGCGCCGTCAGTTTGGTTTGTTCCAGGCACATCCGCCGAGTGGGAGGACACGGACAAGTTGCTACACGCGTAAGATATAATTAACCTTGAGTACTTAGCAGCTTCTCGGCGGTTTCGATGCTACTAATATTATGTTTCTAACTTGCAGGTTGGATAGGAAAAGGCAGCGGAAGATTAAGGATTGGGCCAAGCATCACAGAAAGTATGTCGTACAGTTTGCGCTTAGTGTGGAGCAAGCTAGGGCTGGAAAAGGAGTCCAGCTTCGTGAGCACTGCCCTGTAGCGTTCAACAACTATCTCACATGGTTTCTTGCAAGTACCCGTGTGGAGGTATGCAAGCCGGCGTATGCTGAGGAGATTTTGGAAGAATCCCACTGTTTTTGATGAGGTAGCCCAACACCAGTACAACGCATTAGTCAGGAAAGGCAACTCAGTGATCCCTTCAGCTCCAATGATGAACTTTGTGGTATTTGCCCTCTTTGCTTTTCATTCACACTATTCACATCTTCGCTTGCCTAACACGTTAATACCATTTCTGTTCATAGCGTGCCCAGATCAAGAAAGCAGCTGATGAGACCGAGACTATTCTTGAAACAACCCCGGCTGGCAAAAGCGATGGAGAAGGTGCACTTCGAGCATTCATCAAGGTTCACATCTCCTTCAAACTAGCACTTAACATGTGTTGCTACGTTCGATGTCTCATTCACTTGTACATGTTGCAGCGCCAGGGCCAAAAGTTAAGGCGGCTATCAAACCTTTTTGGTTGTCGTGACCCCGAGTATGTATCACCAGAACGGTCTAGGTCGGCGACACCATCAGATCCCGCTTCGGGCCAGAGCCATGGTGATCATTTGGAGGATGAGGATGTGGGTGTGGTCACCCAAGAGGTATGGCATGAGCATATATATCCAATTGTTGATGCATTGCTAACTATATCCTCACACACGGTCTTTCCATATCTTTTGTTGATGCATAGGTTGCTGATGATGATATGACCTTGGGGACGTACCAGGTTAGGTCTGCATACATGCTAAAGCCTAGAAGGGAATCAACAAGTACACACCTGAAGACTTCACCGAAAGAGGCAAAAGGACGGTCGGCACCTCGCGGATGGCGGCTTTGGATGACTATTTGGATGACGATGTCGATGACGTGGAGGAACCGGAGCCGGAGCGGGAGCGTGTTCCTCTTCCTAGGAAGGTCAAGAAGTTAGCCAGCAAGAGGGGGGGAGCAGCCAAAAAGCGCTCAAGGAACTAGCTCTTCTTAGGAACCAGCCATAGTCCTTTATTTGTGGTAGCTCTATGTTGAACTTGATCCTCTTTGTATGTCTTAGTTATGTTGAACTTGGAGTTGACGTCTTAGCAATGTTGAACTTGGTCCTCTATGTTGCACTTGTTGTCTTAATAATGTTGAACTTGATCTTCATTAGCTTCACCATTAAAGCCCTCATCTTGATCATTCACATTGGCAGTCTCGACATGTTTGAACTGGTCTGGATCCTCGAGGGTGACCTCAACTCCCTGCTCAACCACATTGAACTCTGAACCATGACAATCACCCTCTGGGTGCACCAAGTCCCCCTCTCCCTTCCTCATCTCTATGTGATAATGATTCTGTTTGCAAGCTACAGCCCATGCAGCGCCTAGCACCGAGGCGCCACACTCTACAGTGCAATGCCTAGCTACTGGGCGTGGCACTGTACAGTGTGGTGCCTCGGTGCTAGCGCGCATCGCATTTGACGCTCTCTCTTCTTCCTTCCTCTTCTCCTCAAGCTCCTCTTCCTTTTTCTTCTTTAGCTTGGCTGCATCCTCCTCTCTAAGCTTCTTCGCAGCCTTCTCCCACCATCCCGCCATCTCATCTTCGCCATCCTCCTTCATTGTTGGTTTGTTGGGTTGGGAAGCCGCCATACCTACAATG
>NC_053023.1:78461455-78476233 GCF_003073215.2 Triticum urartu
GAGGAGATTCGAATCCATTCCGGACCTTGAGTAAGCCTTGGCGACGAGACAAGCTTTGTTGCGGACGACTTTACCATCTTCATCTTGCTTGTTGCGAAACACCCATTTGGTACCAATGATGTTGTGGTTGTTGTCGAGCTTCTCGATCAATGTCCACACTTGGTTTCTCTCAAAGTTGTGTAGCTCTTCATGCATGGCGTTTATCCAATCTGGATCTTCCAATGCTTCTTCAACCTTCATAGGTTCAATGCTAGAGATGAATGAATAATGTTCACAAAAGTTAGCCAAACGAGTTTTAGAGCGAGTGCTCCTCCCGGTTTGGATATCATTGTAGATTTGCTCGATGGGATGGTCTTTGGAGACTCTTGATCGAACTCGTGGGAGCTTTTGCTTGGCTCGAGGTGGAGCATCCTCATCATCTTGTTCTTCTTCTTGGCCTTCTTCATTGTTGACGTTTTCGTTCTCTTGTCGTGGTGGAGAAGGAGGTTGTTGATGTTCATCTTGGTGTACTTCCTCGTTTTCTTTGTCTTGGTGTGTCCCACTTGTGGATGCTTCCGTATCAACTCTTGGTTCACCTTATCGTGAGGTGGAAGCTTCTACTTGGACGAACAAGGTACTCTCCTTCACCTCCGTTGGGCGAATCTTGCCAATAGACAAGTCTTGGATTGCTTCCGAAGGATCTTTATCTCCTACATCAATTGGCAATTGCTCTACTTGTGAGCCGTTAGATTCATCACACTTCACATCTACTGTCTCTTCAACCTTTCAGGTGAAATTGTTGTAGACACGGTAAGTGTGAGAGTTTGAGCCATAACCAAGTTGGAAACCTTCATGAGATTTAGGAGCAAATTTAGAACGATGATGCTTATCAAGAATGTAGCACTTTGAGCCGAATACTCGAAAGTATCCAACTTGGGGTTTGTTCCCAGTGAGGAGCTCGTATGCCGTCTTGCCGAGTAGCTTGTGAAGATACAAGTGATTTGTTGCATGACAAGCTGTCTCAACCGCTTCTGCCCAAAAGTGTTTTGGAGTCTTGTACTCATCAAGCATCGTTCTTGCCATCTCAATAAGAGTCCGGTTCTTCCTCTCAACAACTCCATTTTTGTTGAGGTGTGTACGTAGAGAAGAACTCATGTGAAATCCCCTCTTCGTCAAGAAAGGTATCCACATTTGCGTTCTTGAACTCTGTTCCGTTGTCGCTCCGAACCTTCTTGATCTTCACTTCAAATTGATTTTGGGCCTTCCTAGCGAAGTTTTTGAAGATCTTTTGGACCTGCGATTTATCATCAAGAAAGAACACCCACGTAAATCTTGAAAAATCATCAACTATGACTAGACCGAATGAGTTACCACCGAGACTCTTGTAGGCATTGGGACCAAAGATATCCATATGAAGTAGCTCGAGCGGTCTTCTCGTGGTCATGATGTTCTTCACGGGGTGACTCCCTCCAACTTGTTTTCCTACTTGACAAGCACTACAAAGTCTATCCTTGTCAAATATAACATCTTTTACTCCAAGGATATGATCACCTTTAATAAGCTTATCAAGATTTCGCATGCCCACATGACCTAGCCTTCTATGCCACAACCAGCCTTTCGAAGATTTAGCAATTAGGCAAGTTCTAGGTTGAGCCTTTTTAGTGAAATCAACAATGTAAAGATCACCTATTTGTATACCGGTAAAGACCATTTTATGATTATCTCTATGAAACAATTTGCAATCTTCTTCAGTAAATAGGACATTGAAACCAAAGTCGGCAAGTCTAGATACGGAAAGTAAACTGTAGCCAAGAGATTCAACGAGCATAACATTTTGTATGGAGCTATCATGTGAGTGACCACTTTACCAAGGCCAACCACCTTACCCTTTGAGTTATCACCAAAAGTGACATACTTTCGTGGGCCATTGTTTTCAGCAAGCTCACGAAGCATATCTTTGTCTCCGGTCATATGATCAGTACATCCACTATCGAGGACCCATTCCTTTCCTCCAGCCATATGCCGCAAAGATTAGCCATTAGACCAAAGTGTCTCATTGCATCATCAAGATCATAGTCACTATCATCATCCTCATCATAGTATCCGTGTTCTATATCGTCTTGTGATTGATCAACTCCTAAAGAGGGTAATTCATTAGAAGTATGACCGTAACAATGTTCATCTCTATGAATTCTAATGACTTCGGAGATGATATTGCTAATGATTCCAACATCTCCTTTGCACTCGTAAGATTGTAAGCTCAAATAAGCAATCACCAAATTTGGGGTCATTGGAACTCATCTTACTCAAGGCAATAGACTTATGGAGATTCTCATCTAGATTTTCAAGGAATAGTTTGGGAATCGTTCCTCAAGGAATCTCCATATGGTGTAGGCACAATCAAGAGCAGGCAAGCTATTAAGCAAGTTTCTAGGCAAAACTCTAGTGATTAAATTGACAGTTCTAAGATTACGGATCATGTCAATAGACTCATCAAGGGTAGGATGCAAAGGATCAACATGAGGTGCACAAGGGCTAGTAATGTACTTGTTCAAATGATATTCATTGAAAATCTCAAGCATTTCATTTTTCCACTCATGAAAATACTCTCCATCAAGAATAGGCACTCTACGTCTAAGACTCCCCAACATAGACTCATCCATGTTCCTCCAAGGATCGAGAAGAGGTGTCTAGAGGGGGGGGATAGACTCTAATCAAGAAAAGTTACAATTTTTAACTTCTTTAGATTTAAGTAGAGTTTTGGCACAAGTTTAAACATTCACAATACATATCAAGCAAGCATGACAAGAGTATATGAGCAGCGGAAAGTAAAGCATGCACGTTGCAATAATGTAAAGGGATGGGACTGGAGTGTGTAAACGCAATTGGAGACATGGAGATTTTTGGTGTGGTTCCGATAGGTGGTGCTATCGTACATCCACGTTGATGGAGACTTCAACCCACGAAGGGTAACGGTTGCGCGAGTCCACGAAGGGCTCCACCCACGAAGGGTCCACGAAGAAGCAACCTTGTCTATCCCACCATGGCCGTTGAGGGAGTCCTGGACTAAGGGGTCCTCGGGCGTCCGCCTGTTATCCATGGGCCGGACTGATGGGCTGTGAAGACATGAAGGCCGAAGACTGCACCGTGTCCGGATTGGACTCTACTTGGCGTGGAAGGCAAGCTTGGCGACCGAAGATTCCTTCTTATGTAACCGACTCCATGTAAACCCTAGATCCCCTCGGTGTCTATATAAACCGAAGGGGATAGTCCGGAAAGGACAACACATATACTCATTACCATACCCACATAGGCTAGACTTCTAGGGTTTAGCCATTACGATCTCGTGGTAGATCAACTCTTGTAATACTCATATTCATCAAGATCAATCAAGCAGGAAGTAGGGTTTACCTCCATAGAGAGGGCCCGAACCTGGGTAAACATCGTGTCCCCCGTCTCCTGTTACCATCGATCCTAGACGCACAGTGCTACCTCTTGAGCACTGCGTTGGTTTTCCCTTGAAGAGGAAAGGGTGATGCAGTAAAGTAGCGTAAGTATTTCCCTCAGTTTTTGAGAACCAAGGTATCAATCCAGTAGGAGGCACGCACGAGTCCCTCACGCACCTACACAAACAAATAAAACCTCGCAACCAACGCGATAAAGGGGTTGTCAATCCCTTCACGGTCACTTACGAAGTGAGATCTGATAGATATGATAAGATAATATTTTTGGTATTTTTATGATAAAGATGCAAAGTAAAGAAAGCAAAATAAATGAAAAAAATAGCTTGTTGACAGAAGATTAATATGATGGAAAATAGACCCGGGGCCATAGGTTTCACTAGTGGCTTCTCTCGAGAGCATAAGTATTATGGTGGGTAAACAAATTACTGTTGAGCAATTGACAGAATTGAGCATAGTTATGAGAATATCTAGGTATGATCATGTATATAGGCATCACGTCCGAGACAAGTAGACCGACTCCTGCCTGCATCTACTACTATTACTCCACACATCGACCGCTATCCAGCATGCATCTAGAGTATTAAGTTCAAAAGAACAGAGTAACGCTTTAAGCAAGATGACATGATGTAGAGGGATAAACTCATGCAATATGATATAAACCCCATCTTGTTATCCTCGATGGCAACAATACAATACGTGCCTTGCTGCCCCTACTGTCACTGGGAAAGGACACCGCAAGATTGAACCCAAAGCTAAGCACTTCTCCCATTGCAAGAAAGATCAATCTAGTAGGCCAAACCAAACTGATAATTCGAAGAGACTTGCAAAGATAACCAATCATACATAAAAGAATTCAGAGAAGATTCAAATATTGTTCATAGATAAACTTGATCATAAACCCACAATTCATCGGTCTCAACAAACACACCGCAAAAGAAGATTACATCGAATAGATCTCCACAAGAGAGGGGGAGAACTTTGTATGAGATCCAAAAAGAGAGAAGAAGCCATCTAGCTAATAACTATGGACCCGAAGGTCTGAAGTAAACTACTCACACTTCATCGAGAGGCTATGGTGTTGATGTAGAAGCCCTCCGTGATCGATGCCCCCTCCGGCGGAGCTCCGGAACAGGCCCCAAGATGGGATCTCTGGATACAGAAAGTTACGGCGGTGGAATTAGGGTTTTGGCTCCGTATCTGATTGTTTGGGGGTACGTGGTATATATAGGAGGAAGGAGTACGTCGGTGGAGCAACAGGCCCACGAGGGTGGAGGGAGCGCCTGGGGGGGGGGGGCGCGCCCCCTACCTCGTGGCCTCCTGTTGTTGTCTTGACGTAGGGTCCAAGTCTCCTGGATCTTGTTCGTTCCAAAATCACGTTCCCGAAGGTTTCATTCCGTTTGGACTCCGTTTGATATTCCTTTTCTTCGAAACCCTAAAATAGGCAAAAAACCAACAATTCTGGGCTGGGCCTCCGGTTAATAGGTTAGTCCCAAAAATAATATAAAAGTGTATAATAAAGCCCAATAATGTCCAAAACTAGGATATAATATAGCATGGAACAATCAAAAATTATAGATACGTTGGAGACGTATCAAGCATCCCCAAGCTTAATTCCTACTCGTCCTCGAGTAGGTAAATGATAAAAACAGAATTTTTGATGTGGAATGCTACTTGGCATAATTTCAATGTAATTCTTCTTAATTGTGACATGAATATTCAGATCCATAAGATTCAAGACAAAAGTTCATATTGACATAAAAATAATAATACTTCAAGCATACTAACAAAGAAATCATGTCTTCTCAAAATAACATGGCTAAAGAAAGCTATCCCTACAAAATCATATAGTCTGGCTATGCTCCATCTTCACCACACAAAGTATTTAAATCATGCACAACCCCGATGACAAGCCAAGCAATTGTTTCATACTTTTGGTGTTCTCAACCTTTTTCAATCTTCACGCAATACATGAGCGTGAGCCATGGACATAACACTATAGGTGGAATAGAAGGGTGGTTGTGGAGAAGACAAAAATGAGAAGATAGTCTCACATCAACTAGGCGTATCAACGGGCTATGGAGATGCCCATCAATAGATATCAATGTGAGTGAGTAGGGATTTCCATGCAACAGATGCACTAGAGCTATAAGTATATGAAAGCTCAACAAAAGAACTAAGTGGGTGTGCATCCAACTTGCTTGCTCACGAAGACCTAGGGCATTTTGAGGAAGCCCATCATTGGAATATACAAGCCAAGTTCTATAATGAAATTCCCACTAGTATATGAAAGTGACAACATAGGAGACTCTCTATCATGAAGATCATGGTGCTACTTTGAAGCACAAGTGTGGAAAAAGGATAGTAGTATTGTCCCTTTTATATATATTTTTTGGGCCTTCCTTTTTTTATTTGGCCTTTCTCTTTTTTGGGACAATACTCTATGAATGATGATCATCACACTTCTATTTATTTACAACTCAATGATTACAACTCGATACTAGAACAAAGTATGACTCTATATGAATGCCTCCGGCGGTATACCGGGATAGCAATGATGCATGAGTGACTTGTATGAAGAATTATGAACGGTGGCTTTGCCACAACTAAAATGTCAACTACATGATCATGCAAAGCAATATGACAATGATGGAGCGTGTCATAGTAAACGGAACGGTGGAAAGTTGCATGGCAATATATCTCGGAATGGCTATGGAAATGCCATGATAGGTAGGTATGGTGGCTGTTTTGAGGAAGGTATATGGTGGGTGTATGATACCGACGAAAGGTGCGCGGTATTAGAGAGGCTAGCAATGGTGGAAGGGTGAGAGTGCGTATAATCCATGGACTCAACATTAGTCATAAAGAACTCACATACTTATTGCAAAAATCTATTAGTTATCGAAGCAAAGTACTATGCGCCATGCTCCTAGGGGGATAGATTGGTAGGAAAAGACCATCGCTCGTCCCGACCGCCACTCATAAGGAAGACAATCAATAAATAAATCATGCTCCGACTTCATCACATAACGGTTCACCATACATGCATGCTACGGGAATCACAAACTTCAACACAAGCATTTCTCAAATTCACAACTACTCAACTAGCAACGACTCTAATATCACCATCTCCATATCTCAAAACAATTATCAAGTATCAAACTTCTCATAGTATTCAACACACTCATAAGAAAATTTTATTATTAATCTTGAATGCCTAACATAATTAAAGAAAATTACCATGCTGTTTTGTAGGACTCTCAAAATAATCTAAGTGAAGCATGAGAGAACAATAGTTTCTATAAAACAAATCCACCAACCGTGCTCTAAAAGATATAAGTGAAGCACTAGAGCAAAAACTATATAACTCAAAAGATATAAGTGAAGCACATAGAGTATTCTAACAATTTCCGAATCATGTGTGTCTCTCTCAAAAGGTGTGTACAGCAAGGATGATTGTGGAAAACTAACAAATAAAGACTCAAATAATACAAGACGCTCCAAGCAAAACACATATCATGTGGTAAATAAAAATATAGCTCCAAGTAAAGTTACCGATGGAAGTAGACGAAAGAGGGGATGCCTTCCGGGGCATCCCCAAGCTTTGGCTTTTAGGTGTCCTTAGATTATCTTGGGGTGCCATGGGCATCCCCAAGCTTAGGCTCTTGCCACTCCTTGTTCCATAATCCATCAAATCTTTACCCAAAACTTGAAAACTTCACAACACAAAACTTAAAGTAGAAAATCTCGTGAGCTCCGTTAGCGAAAGAAAACAAAACACCACTTCAAGGTACTGTAATGAACTCATTCTTTATTTATATTGGTGTTAAGCCTACTGTATTAAAACTTCTCTATGGTTTATAAACTATTTTACTAGCCATAGATTTATCAAAATAAGCAAACAACACACGAAAAACAGAATCTGTCAAAAACAGAACAGTCTGTAGTAATCTGTAGCTAGTGCAAGATCTGAAACCCCAAAAATTCTAAAATAAATTTCTGGACCTGAGGAATTTATCTATTAATCATCTGCAAAAATAATTAACTCAATATCACTTTCCAAATAAAAATGGCAGCAGTTCTCGTGAGCGCTAAAGTTTCTGTTTTTACAGCAATTTCAACAAGACATTCCCCAAGTCTTCCCAACGGTTCTACTTGGCACAAACACTAATTGAACACAAAAAACACAACCAAAACAGAGTCTAGATAAATTATTTATTAATAAACAGGAGCAAAAAGTAAGGAATAAAAATAAAATTGGGTTGCCTCCCAACAAGCGCTATCGTTTAACGCCCCTAGCTAGGCATAATATTTCAATGATGCTCACATGAAAGACAAGAATTGAAGCACAAAGAGAGCATCACGTGACAAACACATCTAAGTCTAACATACTTCCTATGCATAGGCATCTTATAGGCAAACAAATTATCAAGGAAAGCAAAAACTAGCATATGCAAGGAAGCGGAAAGAAACAATAGCAATCTCAACATAATGAGAGGTAATCTAGTAACATGAAAATTTCTACAACCATATTTTCCTCTCTCATAATAATTACATGTAGGATCATAAGCAAATTCAACAATATAGCTATCACAAAACATATTCTTAACAAGATCCACATGTATGCAAAGTTGACACTCTTCCAAAATAGTGGGATTAACATTAACTAAAGTCATGACCTCTCCAAACCCACTTTTATCAAAAACTTCATAAGATTGAACATTCTCCAAATATGTGGGATCTAAAGTTGACACTCTTCCAAACCCACTTTCAATAATATTGCAAACACTATTATCAATCTCATATTCATCATGGGGCTTAAATAAATTTTCAAGATCAAAAGAAGAATCACCCCAATCATGATCATTGCAACAAATAGTAGTCATAGCAAAACTAGCATCACCAATGTCGGTGTCAAAACCGGCGGATCTCGGGTAGGGGGTCCCGAACTGTGCGTCTAAGGCGGATGGTAACAGGAGGCAGGGGACACGATGTTTTACCCAGGTTCGGGCCCTCTTGATGGAGGTAAAACCCTACGTCCTGCTTGATTTATTCTTGATGATATGAGTATTACAAGAGTTGATCTACCACGAGATCGGAGAGGCTAAACCCTAGAAGCTAGCCTATGGTATGATTGTATGTTGTCCTACGGACTAAAACCCTCCGGTTTATATAGACACCGGAGGGGGCTAGGGTTACACAAGGTCGGTTACAAAGGAGGAGATATACATATCCGTATTGCCTAGCTTGCCTTCCACGCCAAGTAGAGTCCTATCCGGACACGAGACGAAGTCTTCAATCTTGTATCTTCATAGTCCAACAGTCCGGCTGTCCGGAGACCCCCTAATCCAGGACTCCCTCAGTAGCCCGAACCAGGCTTCAATGACGATGAGTCCGGCGCGCAGTGTTGTCTTCGGCATTGCAAGGCGGGTTCTTCTCCATATTTCGAACGTTTGTAAAGCAGTGTCCGGTCCCATAAATGTTTGGACCTCTTGGCTTCTGTGCCCAATAAGGGCTATCTCCCACGCGTCGAATGAATACGAGGCGCCAGGGCATTTTTACATTCCCCTAGCCAGATAAATAAATTGTCTATTAAAAGGATGGGGATTCTCAGATCCGATCCATACCATCCTCCCCCAGCGAGAATCCATCAGAGCGCGCTTCGGAAAGATCCATTCCAGCATGGCCGACCTCCGCAGCTCCTCCTCCCGCCCCCGTAGCCCTAAGCCCGGTGATTGGGAGAGGTGTTCAGTCCCACACAGTCGATTAATCGAACTGCAGACTAAGGGATTTCTCCCTCCAGCATACATGGTGCCCGTTCGAGCCGGGCTTGCCACCTACAATGGCGGGGAGCAAGCGGAGAGCTTTCCCAGTCCCTCTATGGGGGAGCGGGTCTGCCTTGTTCCTTATTTATTAAGGGGACTCGGATTTCCAATTCATCCGTTCCTCCGCGGGCTCCTGGAGTTCTACGGCCTCCAATTACACAATTTCACCCCTGCCTCCATTCTACACATCGCCGGCTATGTTGCTCTCTGCGAGTTGTTCCTGGGCTGCGAGGCTCACTTCGAGCTGTGGAAAAGGCTATTTTGCCTCGTCCCTCGCACACAGAGGGGGTCACTTTATCAAGTGGGCGGAGCCGAAATATGGCGCATCGCCGGAACCGGATACCTGTCCGGTACCCCGAAGAAGTCGTCCGAAGACTGGCCTTCAGAATGGTTTTATATGGAGGACGTTCCCCTTCCGGACCCTGTTCGGCGGGGTCTTCCTGAGTTCAGCAATGCTCCTCTGAAGAAACGCCGAAGTTGGCGCCCACGGAGCCCCCAGGAGGAAGACAATGGAGAAGTCCTCTACCTGATGAACCGGATTAAAGCACTGGCTCAATCAGGATTGACAGTAATCGAAGTTATGTCAATATGCATAATGCGGGGAGTGCAACCACTTCAATATCGAGGGCACCCCTTGTGGTGTTTTAACGGGGAAGATGACGCCACCCGTTGCGGGCGTAAGGGTCCGGACAATCTGCCGCTTTAGCAAAAATTCTGTCCGAATTGTTCAAGGGAGAGGAAGAGGAGTTCACTCGCATCAAGCCACGGGATGGATTCTCCATGTACAATCCTCCAAGCTGGGTAAGTTATATCTCCTTACTCCCATTTTCCCCGCATTCTTTGTCGTAAGTATTCACCTTGCCACTTTGCGGCAGGAACTGCGAAAAGCCATAAAGGAGGTCAGCAGCCCTTCTCCACAACCAGAGGACCCTGACCGGGCCCTCGACTCCGGACTTGAAGAAGATCTGGTTATATTCGTGGAGCTGATAGACCGGCAGTTCTATCAGTTAAGCTGCGATGATGCCATGGTGGCCATTACGGCCGACTATCCCGAACTTCTCCCTGCATCGCACGTAAGAAAAACCAAAAATCCCAACTCCAAAAACTAGGATCCCCTTTTAGACACTTCACCTACCATATACATATGGTGTTTTTACAGGGAAGGCATTCGGGACGCCCTGCCGAACCCGCAGCAACTCGCCAACAAGAGGCACCGAGGCCGGGCAGGCCAAAAAGGAAGGCGGTCAGGACGGAGACGCCGGCGCAAAGGTATAACAGAAACCCCGCTCCGTGGTTGTCGTCTTTCTCGAAAATGTAATGACGCCCATGTTTCTTTAACAGAAAAAACGCTCGCCGGAATATGTCCGGTGATGCTGCCGATCACGCTTCCACCAGTCGGGCTCCAAGGACCGGACATAGAGGCAGAAGCCGATATGGGGCGGACGCCGGATAATCCCCCTACAGAGGATGCAGATAGATTATCCGCTAAATTCAGAAGTGGAGAGCGCCATGAATCATAGGCGTCGCCGGGCCGTACTCCGCGACGCTTGCTTCTCACCAGAGGCATTTGATGCCTTCAATTCTGGAGAGGCGTACCTCCGTGCTGCTCAAGATGGTCTAGCCAGAGCCACGGACCAGTATGTAAAGGATGTACGGGTAAGTAAATCTGACGATTATATGTATCAGTAGCCCCTGAGACTTGAAACAGTTAGCAGAACTGATTTAAGGATCATCTTATTGTGCAGGTTCTTACAGAGAAGAATACTCGACTGTCACAGGAGCTGGAGGAATGCAAGACCCAACTGGGCCGCTGTTGCCGCATTGAAGGAACCTAAAAAGTCCCCAGCTGGTAACATTTTTTCAAAGAATGATGGTACCATATAGCTGCGGCGTGGCTGCAGATCTAACAATAGATGTTGCAGATGAATCGGAGAAAATCCGGAGGACCAGCATGTCGTGGACAGCTAAGGCTGGCGAAAACGCGTGCTGACTGAGGTCAGGCGGGAGAAAAACAATCTCCAAGACGCCAATACCAAGCTGAGCGTGGAACTGAAAGATGTTCGAGCCCAGCTTGCGGACTCCGAGAAGGAGAATAAGCGGCTTCGACGCGGCATTTTCAGTAAGTGCTTGAACGAACCCTTTTGAAGGAGTTCGGCGAAGAAGCCGGCTAACAGCGTTATGTCTGTAGGTATGCTGACGGGTCGTCCCGCGGAGGAAATGCCCGGGTCTGCGGGTGATCTTCTATCCGAGCTCTCACAACTGCACGAACAAGTTCGGCAGGTGATGCAAGGTGTTGCCCAGGCCTTGTGGCCATCCGTCTCCCTGCCAGAAGGCGATTGAGAGCTTACGGAGAAGCTCAAGGGAGCACGGCGGCGCTTCCGATTATGGAAGATATCGGCCTGCCATCAAGGTGCCAGAGAAGCCTGGGCCATGGTGAAGACGCGGTATACCAAGGCTGACCCAAATCACATGGCCGAGGTCGGACCTGTGGGGCCCGACGGAAAAGAGATCCCCGTTAGCTTAGTTTATGGGCAAGTAGAATTAGCCGCAAAGTATTCCCAACAGGATTGTAGGCTAGACCGCCTGTTGGATGGTATAGAAGAGGAATTTAGTCAGTCTGCATGACTATGTAATTAAAGTGACATGTATAATGCCTTCTAGCCGGATTGTAGATCATTTGTCTGGCGGACCTTTTCGCTTCAACCTCGGGACCCGATAGTCCGGAGTGTATCCGAATACCCGCTCAGTTATATAAGAACCGGGGTATGCGTGGAGACCAGGCGTAGGGGTCATTAGTGCTTGAACAGACAAGTGCCCAACTAGTTATGTTATATTACATGGGTAGTAAGAAACATCTTCCAGGGAGAATAGTTCCGTTAAGGGTTCCTTTCCCTGGGTACGCATGCCCTAAAGTGCATGTACGGACTGCGAGAGGAAACGCAGGAAACATCTGGGGGCAACATATGGAAATAAATAAAAATCATCTTTTGTTCACCGACCGAATATTCCCTTAAGAACGCTAGCTTTCGGCTTCACCCAGTCTGAGGTACACATCCGGCTGACCCGGCAGTAACAATCGCAGAGGTGCTCCCCTTATGCCCTAGCCGAATTAACGGGAACGTAGGGCATAAATACAAGAGCCAGGCAACCCAGCTTGGCCAAAACTTAAGTCATATCGATGCATATAATGGCGAAAAAAGGTACATGCGGAAGTATAACACATGTGCGGGGCATGAGGCCCAGATAAATAATTAAGCTTCTGTGAAAGAAGCCCCCAGGTATGATGAGCGCGGCTAGCGCATCTATAATGTGCAAGCGAGGCACAAGTTGGCCCTTGAAGGCCTAGAGAAAGAATAAAAGAAAGAAAGAAAGAAAAACAAGACAGATAATGTATATGCAAAAAATGGACAGAGGAAGGAGACGAACATAGAGTCCGGCGCTAGGCGTAGAATCTTCGGAGCCTGGCTGCGTTCCATGGGTTCGGCTCAAGTCGATTATTCGATGCATCCCGCAGACGGTACGCTCCACCAGTCAGAACTTGGTCAATAATGAAGGGACCTTCCCATTTGGGCTCGAGCTTGGACTTTTTCTTCTCCGGCAGGCGTAGAACTAACTCGCCAACGTTATAAGTTTTGGCCCGTACTTCTCTGCTTTGGTATCTGCGAGCCTGTTGCTGATAAAATGCGGAACGGGCTTTTGCCACGTCGCGCTCCTCCTCCAGGGTGTCCAGACTGTCCTGCCGATCGAGCTCGGCTTCTCTTTCTTCGTACATGCGCACTCGAGGTGAGTCATGAATTATGTCACAGGGCAGACTGCCTCTGCGCCGTACACCATAAAGAAGGGTGTATATCCGGTACTACGATTCGGCGTGGTCCGCAGCCCCCAGAGTACAGGAGTCGAGCTCCTCTACCCAGTGCGTGTTAGACTCCGTTAAGGACCGCACTAATCTGGGTTTAATGCCGCTCATGATAAGACCATTTGCTCGCTCAACTTGGCCGTTGGTTTGTGGGTGATAGACGGAAGCATAATCGAGCTTGATGCCCATGTTGCTGCACCAGAGTTTTACCTCATCGGCCGTGAAGTTCGTGCCGTTGTCAGTGATGATGCTGTGGGGGACGCCATAACGGTGTACGACCCCGGATATGAAGTCTATCACCGGTCCGGATTCGGCTGTTTTAACAGGTTTGGCTCTATCCATTTGGTGAATTTATCCACCATGACCAGTAAGTATTTTTTCTTATGGGTTCCCCCTTTAAGGGGTCCAACCATGTCAAGCCCCCAGACCGCGAAGGGCCATGTAATGGGGATTGTTTGGAGGGCGGTGGGTGGCATGTGGCTTTGATTTGCAAAGAGCTGGCAACCGGCGCAGCGTTGGACCAAGTCCTGTGCATCTGCCCGGGCCGTTGGCCAATAGAATCCTGTACGGAAGGCCTTGCTTACAAGAGCCCGGGCTGCGGCGTGGTGCGCCGAGTCCGGCGTGAATTTCTGCCAAAAGGTTCCGCCCTTCCTCTTCGGAGATGCACCTTTGAAGGACTCCGGTAGTGCTTTTTTATACAATTCTCCCTCATGGACCCTGTAGGCCTTAGATCGCCGCACTATGCAGCGTGCCTCATTTTGGTCCTCGGAAGTTCCTGCCTAGTTAGGTAGGCCAGGAATGGTTCTGTCCACGGGGCTATGATGGCCATTATTATGTGGGCTGAAGGTGTTATTTCGGTGGCAGAGCCTCCGATTATGTCAGAGTGTTCGGTATCAAGTGTTGTGGCCGGGTCCGGACTAATATTGCCGGTGTCCCCCTCCCATACCACGGATGGCTTAAACAACCTCTCTAAAAAGATGTTGGGGGGACCGCATCGCGTTTTGCGCCGATGCGGGCGAGGATATCCGCCGCCTGATTGTTTTCCCGAGCCACATGGTGAAATTCGAGCCCCTCGAACCGAGCTGACATCTTTAGGACGGCGTTACGATAGGCCGCCATCTTCGGATCCTTGGCATCAAAGTCTCCATTTATTTGGGATATTGCGAGGTTCGAATCCCCACGCACCTCCAGGCGCTGAATGCCCATGGAAACTGCCATCCGAAGACCATGTAACAGGGCTTCGTATTCGGCTGCATTGTTGGAGTCTGTATATAGTATCTGAAGTACGTATTGAACTGTGTCTCCGGTTGGGGACGTCAGGACGACGCTAGCCCCCAGTCCAGCTAGCATTTTGGAGCCGTCGAAGTGCATAATCCAATTGGAGTATGCGCAGTACTCTTTAGGGAGTTCGACTTCCGTCCATTCGGCGACAAAGTCGGCCAATACTTGCGATTTAATGGCTCACCGAGGTTTGTATGTTATGTCGAACGGGAGGAGCTCAATGGCCCATTTGGCAATCCGGCCCGTGGCATCGCGGTTATTTATAATATCATTGAGTGGCACCTCCAGGCTACTGTAATCGAACACTCTTGAAAGTAGTGTCGCAGTTTCCGGGATGCCATGAATACCGCATAGGCTATCTTTTGATAATGTGGGT
>NC_053023.1:78477233-78509824 GCF_003073215.2 Triticum urartu
GATTTCCACTATGGATCACATACAGATGTATCCAGGTACATTTTAGAGTGTAGATTCACTCATTTTGCTCCATATGTAGTCCATGGTGGAATCTATACAACGACTTGTATTTAGGAACGGAGAGAGTACATATTAAAGAAGAACGGGAGAGGAACATGGTAAAGAAGAGCAAGCAGATTTTGGATAATAAAATGTTGGTTGCGCAGTGCCCACACATGATGAACCAAAGCGCATTAAGAATGCAAATCCTAGCTGTCTCTCGACCATTTCAGGCGGTTGGATGAAGATCCTACGTCTCCTAACCCTTCTTCTTCCACGTCTCTGATTCTTCCCATACAGAACACCGCACGGGCCGCCGGCCGGACCACCAGCCCCCACTGCCTGTGTTCCTCTGCCACCCCCACCCCAACCCCCACCCGCGTCGAGTTTTCTTTGTTCAGCGAGGCCCCACAACCACCCGAGCCCCTTCGATTGCACCGACGAACTCCGGCGAGCTCTGAAAAATCGACTAACCCAATTTTGAAATTTAGTCTACTATGATTTAACTAGTGTGGAATATAAAAGGGGAAAACCATAAGCATTGCGAGTATGGTGTTGAGCATGCCATGGCGGATCTGAAGGTGCAAACCGGACAAAGGAAACTTCGCAACCAAGACAAGAAATCGGAGTAAAGCAGTGGTGATCTATTTTCTTGCTGCGATAAATAAGTTGAGCAGATATGAAAGAGTACCGCCTCTGGTGCGGCGTCGTGTAGGCATCTGCTAAGAATTTGATGGTGCTGCGGTAGTGATGGCTGTCGGCGGCGTGGAAGCAGATCTAGGAGGGTAGATGGTGGCGGCGGGGCGCGGTGGACGAGACGGTCGTAGGAGCGGCGCCGGCAAGGTGGACGACGGCGGGGATGAAGCGAGAGGACGGGATGCAAGGATCCCGGTCCGAAGCCGTGGATGAGAGAGGTCCGTCTCTTGTAATGGACGGCGGCGTCGGGGTATCAGCTCCGGCATGGTGGAGGAGGACGGCGGTGGATGGGGCGGCGGACGGAGGAGGGTGCGGTGGAAAGGGTGTTTTGGCGCCCACAGAGTACGAATGGGGAAAAGGGAGGTAGAGAGGAAGGTGGGAACCATGTATTCAGGGCACGCTTGTCTCAAATACGAGGAAATTTACAAACTTAGCCCCTGTTTCAAATTTCTACTACATCACAGCAACACTAGTCGGTCGGGGACAGGACGGTAATCTCGCATACACCAAATATTTGCCAACGAGAGTTTGTTTTTGGCGCCCACCGTGTATGAATATGAATAGGGGAGGGAGTCGATTTCGGCCGAGGACACACTGTGTTTTGGCGCCCACCGTGTATGAATCCGGGTGAGAGGCGGTTACGTCACGTTTGAGTGAAATTACAAACCTACCCCTATCGAAACCTATAGAAATCCAGCATATAGGCTTTGCGTGGCAGGGATAGGCAGCAGTGATTTCCATCTCGCAGATTTTGGTTCTGGGCGGTTACTGCGACTTTCCCCGCTTCGTTCAAATTTTGCAGAGTGCACGTTTACCGTGCCAACTCAATTCGAATCCCGTTTGTATTCTATTTTTTTCGGGAAGGATCCATTTTCAATTGGAATTACATTCTATATACATCATTTTTTATATATACTTTCAAAAGCACAACACCATTTATACATAAATATGGTTTACAAATGGCATGATCTCAGATTCATAAGGTTGTATCCATCAATTTGGATTTTCAAATATTTGAAACCACTTTATGTTGAAATCCAATGTATGCATTCCTCGCTAACTGCCTCCAATTAATGTGTGTTTCATGCGGGTTTTTTTACTTCTCAAACATGTATAATCTGTTTCACACACGCAACATATAGTGTAATCCCGTTTAGACATTAATTGCATATAAACCATGCATTGTTTGTAATTGAAGAATCTATGGATCACCAATATTGATAAACTATATAACATTACACGTGTGCCCTAATTCAAATGAATATGCATGTTTGATACACCAATTTGCGTTATGATATTATCGATGTCATGATCTCCAGTTTAAATATTTGAATCCCCTTTAATCTAGATATTCGTCTCATATAGCTATCACTCATGCTTATATAGGACTATCTCTCTGGACATATACATGTTCATCGTCTCTCAGGTATCTCCTGTATGTCGACAATGATCTTTTATCTTCATAACACACTGACGGTACTCTCTCCCTCGACCTTCATCACTCTATCTCTCTCTAAGTATATCTCGCTCCCTGCTATGTGTCTCTAACTATGATTCTCCATGTGGAATCTCTTTCTCTCACACAAACACAAAACCTTGTCTCCCTGGGGTCTCATTTCTCTCTACTATTCCCATGTGTGCCACTCGCACACCCCTCATACAGAGATGTGTTTCGCTCCTTAGATATGAGAACCTACGACTTTTCCTCATCAATATCTCTTTCTCACACACAAACACAAACTCTGTCTCCTAGGGCCTCATATTTCTCCATTGTTCTCTTGTATGTCTCTCACACACACCCTCTCTCCCTAGAGATATCTTGCGTTCCCTTGTATGTCTCTCTAGCTATCACTCTCGTTGTGAAATATCTTTCTCTCTCGCAGACATAAAACTCCGTCTCTCTGGATCTCATTTCTCTCTGATATCTGTTTGTATGTGACTCACACGCACCCTCTCTCTATCTCTCTCACACCCACACACATAGCCCATCCTTCTGATCCACTCATCTCCTATCTCTAACGCACACTAGCTAGCATTTTTATCTTTCTATTTATCTGTTTCTCCATCAACCTTCTTTCTTGCCCTCACTCTTGATTCCTATCACGCACACTACATATGTTTCTCTCTACATGCAGTCAAGTGCCCTCTCACACACATATATAACTTCACCCTTTGAACCACCCGACGGTCATCTCCAACACCCAAACTAGCGGATGTCCCTCTAGCTAGCATCTCCATCTCTGTATCTATCTGTAGTTTCTCCGTCAACATTTCTTTCTCGCACGGAGTCTTGCTTCCTATCACCCACACTATATATGTCTCTCTATACATATGCATTTATAGGTTGGTCTCTTTTGCACAATCGTTGCGCCTCATTCCCTCTGCTCGCCATAGATGCATGCTCCAGCCACGCCACTATCTCTTAAAGACAAAAACACATGCTCAATTGCCGGGACTTCTTCCATGCATTCTCACATGCATGCATATTGTCATACCGATCCGTCTCTCCCATGTCGTTGATCTTATGACTTATGTCTTCTTTCTTTTATCTCAATCATGCGCGCGCGCACACACACACATCCCACGTATACATGTATACCTCTCACACATGCACGTTCAAGGTCTCTATGTCTCCATACGTAGTTAATTACCCTCAAACCTAACGCCACATCGAATCGTTCTCCTCTTTTGTGCACATAACTTCCGCCTGGATGGGTAAAACACACACTCTCACTTAACAATCTCCTTCTAGCTACCCCCCGCCTCTCACTCTTCCCCTATATCCCCGAAACCAATAAGACCATCCCTTAGTTTAATTCCCGCCTACATGCACCATTGATATATAGTAGTCTTCCTCGGTGTCTCTTGAACAAACATGTTCTCTCGAAGTCGACTCCTCTCACGTGCACACACCTTCTCTCCCCTCTCTACGGGCATTTTCTCTCTCGCACCCCATCGTTGGTGGCCTCTGCCATACACATCACCTCTCTATGATGAAAGCCATGCACACTTAAATTACATCCTCCACAAAGGACCCCGCGATACACACACACGCACCCCCCCAACACACACACACACACACACTAAGACTCCATCTCTCTCTCTCTCTCACACACACACAAACACACACACACGCAAGCACGCACGCCCCCCACACACACACTAAGACTCCATCTCTCTCCCTCTCTCTCTCACACACACAAACTAAGACTCCATCTCTCTCTCCTCTCTCTCTCTCTCACACACACGCTAAGACTCCATCTCACACACACATGCTCTAGGCGGAGCATTTGTTCCTACCGCCCTTCATCCAACCTTACCCGTATGATAAACAATCACCTTTATTTACTTGCATAACATGGACAAATTCCACTTTACTTTAGTAGTCAGCGAACTTATCATCTGTACCGTTATAAAAAAAACGAGTTGGTGGTGATGGTGTGCCTGCCATCTTGTAATACAGACCGTATGATCTATATCTGAGGATAGAAAGCAAAGTATGACAATTTTACAAAAGATACCGGCACCTCTCTCCACATCATTATCTCTCGCAACCTCATTGCTCAGCAATTAAAAAAGGAATAAGTCTCTGGAACAATCTAGCATGCATGGTGGCCGCTGCCGCCTGCCGGCGCCGTCCATCCCATGCCTCCACCCATTCCGACCACCAGTCACCACCACGCTCCACTCCTCCTCGCCTTATCTCTCATCTTTCATTTTTTCGATGACATTCTCGAGATACCAGTTTTCCGATAAAATTCTTGAGATATTACTAGTTTTTACACATGGGATTACTCCTGCATGGGTCAATCACAACAGGTGTTCTATAAAAAAATGCATATTGATGTTCCGTGCAATGCACGAGAATCTTGCTTGTAATTATATAACGCAAATCACGAGCAGGAAGTGACATTTTTTGACACAACCACGTTAACATGGTCACGTAAATCACTAGCTAAAGTAAATACCATTATACTTATATCCCGATGCAAAAGGTTGAGTACATGTCCGAAGAGTAGAGTCGCACACATGCACTCTGTCTCTCAGAATCTCTCTCACACACACACCAGTTACGTGACGCCCACTTAGCAGACACGTATGTTACAATTTGTGCACCCGCGGGTACACGTGATGCTGCGCATTTATTTAAGCCGGAAGGCGAACCCAAACAGTAGCTGTGTTCATTCCCCTCCCACCTCCTCTTCTCTGGTCGCCGTCGCCCGGTAGCCATGGGTCGGCCGAAGGTAACAACATACGCCATACTCCCGCCGGAGCGGCGCTTTAATATGGAAATTTTAGTGGTCATGCATGCATCTTTTTGTGCTAGCACTCCTATATAAGGGTTGACCGGTCGCTTCCCGCGAACGTGCACGGGCGGTGGAAGAGGAAGGAGAAGGGAAGCGGGCTGTGGAGTAACGTTTTTTACCACAATTTCTTAGGAAACTGAGTGCAATAATTGAGTAGTCTTGCAAACTACCAGTACTACACCTGAAACAGTTCAAAACCTATACTCCCTTGCCAGCGCGCGCTTCCCGCGTGAAACGGTCAGCGTCCCCCTGGAGCGTCAGTGCCGCATTAATGCCCGGCCAGAGCGGAGGCGACCTCTTACTGGCGCCGGCTTTGAAGTGGCGCGCTGGCCGAGAGAGCGCCACTTCCCGGTGCACGCGACTGCTCCGCGTCGAGACTGGCCATAGGCCCTGTTTGGATCCATGGGTTAGAGTTAGTTTGAGCTAGTTGGGGCTCAAATAGCCCTAAACTATCCAAGCATGAGGGTTTAAATTGGATCAAGTTGCACCAAACCCACCAAAAAAACTATCCCACCCAAGAGGTGCTAACTGGAGATAGTTCTCATTGGGACCACTGAAAAATCACTTTTCTCTCTCCACGAAGTGCATTTATTGTCAATCTAACCCTGTCACCAAACACCTCTTTGGCTACAGTTAGTTTAGGGTTAGTCATGAGTTAGTCTAACCTCTAGCTAAGTTAGAGTATCAAACAGGAGCAGTATAGGACATGCAAGTTGCTCAAAGTATACAGGAAAATTCGTACGTGAAAGGATTCTTTTCTTTTTGAAAACAGAACGTGAAAGGAATTTTTTTAGAATGCTCTTGGCATGTCGCTAACATGTGATAGTTAACCGACCTCAATAGACGGCAGAAACGCCAGCCCGACGCACTTTGATAGAGACAAGGAGGGAGAAGCGATACAGGCTGCTAGATTACTAGAGTGATAGCGTGGGTTAGCCATGTACTAGTATGATACTACACTGGGCTGCCATGTTTCGTACTCTTCCAGTCCACTATGGAGATGATTGGTTAATTTTATATCGCTGAATAATATTAACTATTATGAGTGCAGACGCTCCATCACGAGGTTCCTTGCTCCTTCTCGGTCGTCTGGAATCTATGTTCTTCCACTCTATTTTTTTACGTGAGCTTTGTTCATCCTTTTGCCAACACGCGAGACATCTAGCATCAAGGTGCACGTGTTATGCAAGGATCGTTCCATCTATATGAAGAACACGTGGGACTGGAACTACGAGATGAACATGTACCCAGGAGTGGACGTACGAACCTGAGTAATGTAGCGCAGTAAGTGAAGTAGAAAGGCACAAATGGTATGAACATGCGTGGCATATAGGGTGTGTTTGGTTGCGTTCTCATCTCAGCATAGTTGTTCCCTCTTCATGCATGCTCAACTCAACACCCCTCTTCATGCATGCTTCTAGTGTATTTGTGCTAAACTAGTGTGGATTCATGCACCCTCCATACACTTTACCAAACACCCAAAAGTAGGTCGAGAAAGGAACTCTTGGGCAGCATTTGTCTCTTACTACGTACTACCACTAAATGTTGTACGTGCAATGCACGATGATGTTATGGAGTACGTGCCTAAGTACTCTACTACTACTATATTAGTTGGAGGCACATATTAAATTTTATATTTGTTTACGTGTATGCCCCGAGACCTTCCAACTAGATGTGTCTTTGTCTCCAGGTCGCACTTTGTATCGTTCATACCACTAAGTACTACTACGTGTGGTCTCCGACCCAGAAGTGGAAGAAATGGAGACGCTCTATCATGCTGTTTTTTTACGCTGGGCTCTACCACGCTGTTCATGTCCCACTTCTTTCGCTGACGTGTGGGACATCCAGCACGTGCCGTGTTTGGCACCCTTCGTCATAAGAGTTGAAACGCTAGCATTCATCAGAAATAAAAAATAATTATAAATCGGCAGTGATACTATTTTTTGCAAACCAATCAGCAGTGATACTATACCACACAGTTTCCTTGCTCCTCGATATCGGAAAGAATACTTCCGTTCGCCAACATGTGGGACGTCGACCATTCTGGTCCACTTGCCATGCACACAGAACTCCAAGGGAGTCACCCAGGTTGTCGCGCCGCAGTAACAATGACTAATGAGCCGTAAAATCACATGCCCACTTCCCACTTTGAAGTTGCTTGGACAAAGGAACCATCATGACTTTGTTGAATTCCGCTTCTTGAAGAAAACTACTGTACCAACAGTACTGCTAGCTACAGTAGTTACTCCAATAGAGGCCTCCTTTCGTTCCTAGGATAGGAATATGAAAATCATAGGAAGTGAGATGACATGCATCTCAATTCCTATAGAGAAAGAGATGCCATTTGATGCTTAGGATAGGAATTTTTCCATTTAGTCTAGGCTAATGTACTGGTAATTTGCTCTAAAAACTACAGTAGTAACTAGTAGTACTGGTACATGCTCGTACTCAAACACACACACACACTAACTATTAGTACTACTACTTCTCACATGCTGGCCAGATGCCGTCGTTCTCCTTCCTGGCTTTGTCGGCGACACCCCACCGTGCTTGGATCTCCGCCGACCTCTCCGCAGCAGCGTGTGCGTCCTTTTCTTTCTTGCGGCGGAGGGCCTCTCTTTTCTTGAGTGCTTTCTGACTTTTCCGCTCCCTCTGTGCGGCTTTGGTCGCCTCTTGCTCTACTGCCCATTCGGCCTTGGCATCTTCAAATTCCTCCCACATAGTTGTGAGGTCGCGAGCGGCGATGAACTCGGCACGGCGGGATGCCATCGCTTCCCTACCATTTTGTGTGCGGTCATGGGCGGCGAGGAACTCGGCGCGGCGGGATGCCATCACTGCCTTACCGGTTAGTGTGCGGCGCGGTGGCATGAACGACGCTTGGTGAGAGCTCTGGGGTGGAGTGGCCGGACAACCGTATAGTGCATTGGTTTGTCAAGAGCTCAAGGACAGAAGACGAAGCAAATTTGGATTCCCCTTCAATCCTGGTCATTTATTACCGAGTAAAATGCATTGGCGGTCATCGAACTTGTCTTGATAGCTCACTTTGATCATTGTATACGAGATATGGTGATTATACGGTCACTGGCTCAGCGTATAGCTCCGTATTTGTCTGGTTGACCAGTCAAACAGTCCGCATGCGCCTCATCAGCTCGTGTTCTTTATCTATCTACGCGGGCCTACCTGTCAATGGAGAAAGAAATACTGTAAAAACCAAAATTATGCTAGAGTCCGGACCGCTTCCGGAGCCCGCTCTCACCGCCCTGGCCCCTCAAGACGCCAGCTGCCCGCCGCATGCATGCATAGCAAGTACAGTAGTGCTCCTTATGTGGAGGAGAGAGAGGCATTGAAAAAGTCAAGGAGTGGGCTCTGCAAGAGCCCGTCTCTACACGTGCTCCTAGGTATAAAAAAATAATTCTAAAAAAGGCATAAAAACAACTGTGTCTTAAAAAAGAAAGGTAAAAAACATTTGAGAGGAAATAGATAGAGAGAAAGTGAGAAAAAGTTGTAACCTGGGCATTACATGAGGAAGGAGGGAGTGGTGCACATGCCAAGTTCACTGGTCTGCCGTGTTTCACACTCCTCCATCGTAACAGTGGAGACAATAGCTTTCATCAAAAATAAACAATGAATACTCATTGCTCGTCCTCTATATCGGAAAGAATACTTTCATTCGCCGACATGTGGGACGTCGACCATCCTGGTCCACCTGCCATGCACAAAATTATCCTGGTCTACCCCGGTCGTATCGCAGGCCCAACCTTTCCCACTGTAAGTTGTTCGAACGAAGGAACCATCATGACTTCGTTGAATTCCGCTTCTTCAACAAAACTTACTGTACCCGCAATACTGCTACCACACGCGAAGACTGGACGGCACTGTACCACGTCATATCACTGAAACCCACTAGGGAAAACTAGCCCGCCTAGGTCATCTATTTTGGAACGGAGGGAGTACGTCTCTGCACTGCTATGATTTTGTGTTGCACGTCATATCACTGAAACCCACTAGGCCAAACTAGCCCGCCTAGGTCATCGATCGCTAAGCCTACAATTTTAGGAGCTAGGGCTATTGGTCGATCGACGAGGGATAAGTATAAGCGTACCACGAGCTCATCAGCCCCAACGTTTCTCTTCGGTGAGTGTTTTGCAAGTACTATAGCTCGCACAGTAGCTAGCCTACTAACACCAAGAATCATCAAACAAGCCCTGCTGATATGATAAACAGTTCAAACTTACATCTAATCATGCCATATATTACATCAAAAGCTAGTGAGGATACATCTGTTTCCATAACTCGGAGAGGGTTCACATGATTCATTGCATGATTCACTATCAAACAAAAGTAGCAAGATCTGCCCACACAAGACAGTGCACTAGCCCTAAGATGGTTTGATAACACGCATCGTTCTGGTAATTAAACACAGGGCAATGCAAACTACCCTGAAGGATTAGCCCGACCAACTATTTCTTGTCATCAATCTCTCGGGCAATGAACACAGCACGGACAGCGGCATGGGAATCGATTTCTGGGGCGATGTCCGCAGGACTGACCGCGACATCGGAATCGATCTCTGGGGCGATGTCCACAGGATGGACAGCGGCATCGGAATCGATCTCCGGGGCGATGCCAACAGGACGGGCCACGACATTGGAATCATCAAGGACGTCCACCGGCACCTGCACAACCCTAACATATTAGCAGGCACATTGAAAATAATCAAAAACCACAACTATGGTAATAAGCCATTATTTTTACCTTGTGCAGCTCACCAGGGGATCTCATCCCTCCGGGGGCCATCTCCTCGTCCTCGATGGGGGCCATCACCTTGCCAAGGGAATACTGCTTCTCAACGGCGACTATCTCCTCAAACTCGGTCTTGAGCCTCACATAGGTGGCAATCAGAGTTCCTGGGGTAGGTACGATGGGGCCCTTGCCGTTCTTCCAACTTCCTTTGAGGAGTGCGTCCGCCAACGTCCTCAACTCTTTGGCCAATGCTTGTTTCTTGGAGTTCTTCGTCTCCATGGGTTGGCCCGCCAACATGGTCAACTCGTTGGTCAGTGCTCGCTTCCTGGAGATCGCTGTCTCCAGTGGGTTGTCCGTCGGGAACTCTTTGCCTAGTGCTCTAGGATCCATCAATGAACTGACAAACAAAAAGCAATCGAAAGGAAACCACAATCGCAATGAAAACGGGAAAAGAATAGGATGTGAGAATCGGTCGGTGCTTCGCAAAAAGAAGATTCTTGGAATGAAAATATAGCAGCATAACTGATTCGCCCACATTTCCTTCGTCGGTACAGAAGAAGAATGGCAGAAGTGAGTAGCCTGGAGTGAGGTTTTCTTCAAGAAAGGGAAGAAAGGGCTTGAACGAGCGTTCCAGTGAAATGATGGTTGCTTCGTCCAGTCCAGCTTGGAGGCCACCTTACCACTGCTGGTAAAGGTGTGGGTTTTGTGATATGACGGGTCACGACGGCCACACCGGGGTTACAGGTGAGTCTTGACTGTAGCACCTCGCTGTGATTTGGTGGATGGCACTTGGGCCCGGATCATTTGAAATGTCCCGCATGTAGATAGAGCGGCTAGTCATATAGGAGTGCTCAATATTGTGCACCGTGACCAAGGCGGAGAGGAAAACGAGAGAACTACGTAATTAATGAATGAGTTTAATTAGGGTAGTTTTGTAAAGTACGAGATACATTCATCCAATCGCAAAATGCCTTGGTTCATGAGATTTGAGATTTGAGCCCTATAAACCGGAAGGGAGGGAGTACTGCACACGGTGTAGTCTAGTCACTTGTTGAAATCTCTAGAAAGGCAAATACTCCTTTCCGGTTTACAGGGCTATACTATTCCCTCCGTCTAGGTGTTTAAGTCATCTTAGGCTAGCCATAGTGGGAGTAACTTAGGCTGCTTGTAATGGGGAGTATCATATACTAGTATCATGCATATGATACTAGTCTATGATACTACGTCCCTAATGCATAGTATCATATGTTGGTATCATAGATGACTACATTTATTGCCATGCATGACACAAAGTAGCACATCATTTAATATGATACGGTATCATAATATGATACTCAAGCCTCTCTTTCTTCATTTAATTCTATGCCACTTCATCAAAATTGCTTAGTTGGCATGCATGATACTACCTATGATACTCCCATTACAGGCAGCCTTAGCTAGTAACATAGCGCACTCCAAGAATTTTTTGCTTATGTGGCAAGTAATTAATGATAGGTGGTAACATAATATGTTACTGTAACATAGCGCTTTTCAAGATAAGATGAGTCTACAAGCTAATAAATGAAGCCATCTAAAATACTACTATTATGTTACTTTGCATTATGAAGGTAGTAATTTAGGTTAGTGTCATATGCATGACACTAGTCTAAGTTACTCCCCACTATGACCAGCCTTACGAAAACCAAATAGTCCCGAAACACTTAGGCGTGGTGCATTAACTTCTACCTTGTTTCTTGTTTCTTGACATATCAACCAATAAGAGATGAGAGGTGTGCATGCTTTTAATGACTTGCAATGGCTAGTTCATTGCATGCAATGCTATTAATTAGCAAATAAACATTGGTGACCCCAAGAGGAAACGGTGCTAAGCGCGTGGACCTATGCAGAATGAGTATCAACCAATGGATAATGGAGTTTAATTGTTAAACAATAGTAATTTTGTCTCATGCAAGAGCCTGGCTAGTACTCCAAGGAACCGCACCACGCGAGCGTTCGCAACTGCCATGTTCGGGTTGCGCTTGGCTCTTCGCCTCTTCGAGAAGACGAACAATAATGATTGCTCCTACTTCTACAGTATCGAATGCATTGCTTGCTTGCTAGGGTTGCTCACTATGTATATACAGGCTGGAGCCTCCGCGCTTGCTTGCTAGGGTTGCTCTATTCACACACTCTCATCCTCTCCAGATTTAAACAAGATAGGGGTAGTAACACTGTCTTTCTCCCTTCAAAAAACACTGGCTTTCTATCCTCACCGCTGGTTACAGATCCGGACGTATCCCCCTCCGCTGGTGAAGGGGAGGAGGGGTAGCGTTTAGGCTGTCATCGACAGCGAGGGAGGAGACCCACTGCCGGCCGCACCGTTATCTCTGGCCGAGCGCCGGTGCGGGAGGTCCTCCGATCCCTCTGTCATTGCGTGTGGGCGGATCCGGCCTCCCGCCGCCCACCTATACACATCCTGACGACCTTCAGGTATATCTTCGTTCAAAACCGCCTTAGCTCTACTTCCCCAGCTCACTACGTCGCTGCATGTGCATCATTTTCTACCTCTCAGCCCCTCTCGATCGGATGGTCCAACGTCAATTTTTTTTCTATTGTTAGAGGTAAAGCTACTTCATGGAGTCGAATCTTGTACTCCCTCCGTCCGAAAATACTTGTCATTGAAATGGATGTATCTAGATGTATTTTAGTTCTAGACACATCCATTTTGATGACAAGTAATTCCGGACGGAGGGAGTACTTGGTTCAAACAAGAAATAAAGTGGGGGTGGGGGAATTTAGTATGTACATCGGACTTGGTACAAACAGGAAGGAAAGGGGGTGAAAGTAGTACAGACTGGTCATCCAACCGGTCTCTTGGTCGAAAAGGGAAATATAGGGGTAACGCTGTACACAGTGGTATGACCAGGACTAGATTTGCTATCCATACATAGGAGTAGGTGGCTAGAGTGAACAAAAATGGGACCAACCCAGATATGTTTCTTGGATGTTTGTTTCTCGGGGCAACAAACTATGAATCACCACTTTATGCCCCTGTTTACGTACATGGTGCTGGACTGCTGGTGCACCCACTGTTATAAGCCATGACAAGTTTAGCCAAATGTTTTTGCCTGTAATTGTTCGAGACTCTGACTGTTTCCTCTGTGCCTTTTTGTGCAAACAGGGATATCCAATTCACCTGGTTGCTGTTGTGACCTTTCGGTGCACTGCACAAAACTCTTCTTAAAAGAAGTGACTTTTGTGTTGTTTAACTGGAATGTCAGAATGGAACAGTTGGTTCATTTTGGTGGAACTGCACAAAGGGAGATCTGTGTTCCAATCCTCATCATCCATATTGGCGCCATAATCTTCCTTTAGGTAAGAATGATATTTAATGCATGTGTTCATCTCTATTTTCCGACTGCCATGAGAAAATAATGCTGTTTTTTACTAGTACACTTGTACTCCCTCACTAACAAAACCAATTCTGAATTAGAAGGCCAATCATGTACTTGGTTTCACCAATTGGTGAGGAGAAAGAAAAATAGAGCATGAAGAGGAAGAAGAAGAAGAAGAAGAAGAAACAGTGCCAAGGCGATCTTGCTGAAGCCAGAGGCCTCAGTCGAGGCCATTCAAGGGCTCCGCCAATGACTACCTTACATGTGAGACGATCCTCCAGGGAGCCCTTCCACTTCTGCTGTCTCACTTAATTAATTAGGAGTACTTAAGTACCACTAAGTTATTACTACCTAATTTTCCTGTTGGAGTTAAACAAATCTTTAGTAGGACCCTATGCTGAATCATGTACGTGTGTATGTTTGTCTATGGAGGTGAATCATGTGGTGGAGCAGGGAGGGAATATTATTAGTGCCATGACATAATAGTGCTATTGTTTTGCATGTCAATTTATTGCCATTGGTTCAATGAGGCAATGTTTTGCGTATTGTCCATCATGAATTTGATGCTACTGGTTGAGTAATATGCTAATGTCTTCCTATCCTTTCTCACTAAGCTAATGAAGGTTTCACCTTATTCCTACTTGTGCAAACAGGGATCATGTTGTGCCAATCATACATTAAATGGAACTACACAAGACAATACAATGAACTGTATCCCAGCCAGTGCTTTAACTCTGCTGGAAGTTCTTGATAATCTTTCGATATAATGTCAGCACTGGTAAACAAGAGTGATTTCAACCATACATTTGAAGTGCACAAAAATATATACTATTGTGTGATTCCAGTGAGTGCTTTATCCTCTCTTATGGGACTACATGAATAAGCTTTTTTTCTCAGGTTGGTACGGGCCTAAGGCCTTCATCCATATTAGTTTGCTGTCATCTCTATTTGTATCGTGCTACTGTCATGAGAAACTCCTTTATCTTTGCACGTTAAAGTTTTGCAACCTATGATAAATGGCAATGCTTTGAGTGTTGAGTTGAGCTAATTGGCACTGATTAAATAAACTAATACCTCTCTTTAAGCAAGACTACTATGTTGCTAACTTTACCCATTAAGATAATGAGGGTGCTTCTATTTGTTAGTGTATGTTTCATAAACTAGTCCCACTATTACAGTAATCTCACTCTCTCAATATATGTGCCAACAGGGATGCTCAATTTTGGTGGAACCGCACAAAAACTTTGGGTGCTTCATTGCCTTGACAGCTTCCGTCCTTTCTTGTCAGTTGCTAAACTCCGCATGCTTTCTTCCTTTGCTGTCAGTCGCTTGGCTTATCTCGGCTTCCAGTCAAAGGAAATAGTAATTAATATGCTACCTCACATAGGTTGGTACTGGTCTTTATCCTGATTATTGTGCCTGTCATATGTATTGGTAATTTGGTATTGTGCTACTGTTTGCCGATTTCATAAAGGAGTAATTTGGAGCCTGAACTCGCAGGCAAATCATTACATCGGGTGATTTCAGTAGAAGTGCACAAAATGATCAGATGGACAGGTACTTATGCTGCTGCTATGTACTCCAAAGTTCACTCAGACAAGCATCAATGTTGACAAGAAGTGCCTATATTCATTCGAGTATCAACCGGCATCAACCAATTGTCAAACTCCAAGTGTTAGGAGAGTGAACGCCAAAAATATTGCTTGGTGCATAGCCCAGAAAAACGCAGTCCAGTCTTTGGTCCCAACTTCTGCCTTTTGGTTATCAGCACATATGGTAGCGAACTATATGGCATGGAGTCTAAAGATTCCAGAGAAGTTGGTTGACGCGTGTATTCATCTGGCACTTAATCAGTTTGCACGCCAAGGATGCTCCATTTCAGTTGAACTGCACAAAAAATTTGGGTGGTTCATTCTCTCAACCGCCTCCTTTCTCGTCTTCAATGTAGAATTTTGGCGAGATACATGACCAACATGACCCGGTAAACTGGTTGGATGAAAGTAGTGGCCAAGTTGCTCAAACCTCCCTACGCACGAGGCCACTATTTGAGGATAAACCTACAAGCAAAGTTCAGATTGTCTGTGCTTCCTCTTATGTACTCGAAAGTTTACTCGTACAAGAACTAATTTTAGCAAGAAGTACCTCCGATTGAACACCATTTACCAGTCTGTACCCTAGGTAATTAAAGTTCGTCCATGGATCATATTGGCTGTGATCTCAATCATTTGGATGCATAAACATACTGAACATGCGTATATCTGAATCTTTTTGTAAATTATGTATGAATATTGTCGTGTGATCTATCAATCATTTGGATGCATAGATATGCTGAGCTTGTGTATATATGAATCTTTTGAGTTGTTGATTGTGAATGTTGGCTATGGATATGAACGTGTCCTGTGAACCTGAGTTTGATATGAATGTTTACCTTTTTTGTTCTATTTGTGTGTGAACTTGTTAGTATGCCTACTGTGGGGTATAAAACGTAGGTCTCTTATAAAAGTAATGCCGTGTCCAATTTATGTTTTCCCTTCTAACCACCGCAGATGTGCTGCCGCGCATCCGAACCAGTGAAGTTTCCCACTCCTCTCCATCTGTGACTCCACTGCAGCTTAATAAATAGTAACGTCTTCGGTTTTAGCCCGGTTTTCCGTAGATTAACCAGGCAATTCTCTTCTTCTTAATTAATCGACGAGGCAATTCTTTTGCCTCCGTTTCGGAAAAAAATTAGTAACGTCTAACTGAGCCAGTTAGTTAGATGCGTACACTTGGTGTAGTAGGATATTTATTTAGTTTGATGCATACACTTGTTCTTTTTTGGTAGCCCTTTTGTAATGATGGCTAATGTTGGGTTTGGAAGAGGGAGTTGCGTCTTCACTCTTCTGGCCTGCTTACTGCTTCTGTTGCACCCCCAGCCCCGGTTACTGCTGTTGCTATTTTCAATGTACAATCAGTAGTATATTTCATCTGTTGGTTGAATAAATGTGTTGTTAGAATGACAAACACAATGTTTTGGAAGTCGTTGCATGGTTCGATCCTTTAGTGCCCCGTACCGTACGTAGCGCATACTATTTATCGTACGGAACATATTTTTTTTGAAACTCGAAACACATTTTCCACTTGTTGATAACATGCAGCCCACTGATGAAGGCCCAATAGAGAAGCCCATAATTAACTGGAAGGGAGGCTCTCACATGAATCCGGACCAGGTACATGCTCATGGTCCCCTAAACATAAATAAGTAAATAAATAAATAAAGCTAAATGCTCATGCACCAGTTCTTTGGGAAAATAGATAGCCCAGTATTTCTTTTTGAAGAATACCCAAGCTAGGCCTATTTGTTTTCTCCGAATTACTGGGCTGCAAATCTTTCAAGACGAGGAGGGATGCATTCCGACCTGGCTTAAGAGTATGGACAATGTCTGTTAAAAGTAATATCAAAAGGGGTTGAAAATTCCAAAAAATTTATAGCAAATGGGATATAAGTTTCTTTTTTTGGTTTTGTTCTTCACTGATATCTTATACGTATTTCATTGGATTTAACATGACATAGTACTAATTTATTTTTAAATTTGTTTTAGTATGGCAATTAATTTTTGGATTAAGAATATTTCGTTCCCCAGCAAAAATTTGCGAATTTTCAAAATTTCCCACATATTTAGTTAATTTTTTGACCCTCGTATTGACCAGAAAATGGCCAGCAATTCTAAAAATGCAAAACGGGCTGCAATAAATTCCATATGAATTAGAAAATGAGTAAAAATTATAAAAATAATAGCAAATGGGCTGTACACGCCACAGATTTCGAGGCTGACTTGTTTACGCAAGGCTTTGTCAGTGAACACACGATTCTAGCAGCAGTTAGTGTTGGATGTCCATCCAACGGCTGACGTGCTTCTTCAATCTCTGATCTTCCTGCTCCAGCCACCTAAACTAGCGCCGACGGGACTGTCTGCTCCCTCCTCTTGTGGCCCGCTATGATGCTGCACAGGCTTCCCCGGCCCACCATACTCCCTCCGCTGGCCTGGCCGCACGCAATCAACTGCCTCCTTATTACTCGAAAAAAATGATTCCTCCCACTGACATCTGGGGCGCACCGGTTGGGAGGCTGACTTGTGGGCCTACTAAGTTGACGCGTACAAAGGGCTTGTCAACTTAGTCAACGAATGATTCTAGCAGCAGTAACCGTTGGATTTGAATCAAACGGTCTTGCTGCTTCTTCAATCGCTGCTCTTCTTGCACCTGCCGCCCAAACAAGCGCCGGGGAGACTGCCCGCTCCTGCCTCCAGTGGCCGGCTGTGCTGCCGATGAGGCCTCATAGCCCCCTACTACTCCCATCGCTAGCCAGGCCCTGCGGCGACGGCAGCCTCACACCGCAGCCGAACTAGTGAACCCTCGTACTCCTCTTCGCGTGGGCATCCGCTGCCGCGTCTTCCGCGGCTCCGCGTCATCCCCTTCCTAGGCCTCGCCGTCATCCACCGCCTTGGTGCTCTCGGCGCGGCGTGGTCAACATGGTCAACGACATTCCATCGGAAGAGTACTGTACGTGGAGAGGCTGACAGCTGGGTCCACGGCCACAGCCCAGTTTTTTTGTGATTTGCCAAGTAAGTCGCTTTGTCAGGCCTGTTGGGCTGCAAATCTTTCAAGACGAGGAGAGTTTTCATTCGGCTGGCCGAGAAAATGGCCCATCAGTAATGAGAAATGGGTTGTACATTTTTAAAACACATCAAACCGGCAATTAGTTTCAAATATCTTTTCTTCATTTCGAGATTTGAAATTACATTAATTTTTATGCGTGGAGAATTTGTTGGATTTTATATTGATATACATTTATTTTTAAAATCATTTTGAATGTGAGTCGAAATTTCGGGATTAAAAACAGTTCGGACCGCACCGAAATATGCAAAATTTCCTATAATTTTTTAACCGTGGCCACAATATGGGCTGTAATGCTAAAAAAAAGAATATGGGCTCCAAAAAACCCTTAATAATTAGCAAATGGGCTGTAAATTATTAGAAATAATGGCAGATGGGTTGTATGCTGTTTTCCACATATTTGAGGCTTTCCTAAAAAAAGGTTGACGCACAAGCAGTGACTGTTGGATGGCCATCCAACGGCCGTCGTGCTTCTTCAATCTCTGCTCTTCCTGCTCCAGCCGCTCAAACAGGCGCCGGCGGGACTGCCTGCTCCCTCCTCCCCTCGGCCGGCTCTGCTGCCGCGCAGGCCTCACCGCCCCATCGTACTCCCATCGTTGGCCTAGCCATCCCTCTACTCACCCACACCTGCTGTTATTCTTCGGCGACGGCAGACGAACCAGTAAACCCTCATACAGTCGTACTCCCCTCCGCGTGGGAAACAACTGCCGAGTCTTCCTTGCCTCCGTGTCATTCGCTTCCTAGGCCTCGCCGTCGTCCACCGCCTTGGTGCTCTCGGCGCGGCCTGGTCAACGTGGTCAACGACCGACATGCATCTGAAGTGGACTGTACGTGGAGAGGCCGACAGCTGGGTCCACGGCCGCACGCAAGGAAATGCCTCCTTATTACGCGCAAAATAATGATTCCTCCCCTGACATCAGGGACCTACCGAAAGGGCCTCTGTATTTCGCAAAAAAAACGTTACCGCCGCTGACAGCTCGGACCCCCCAGCTATATCTTCGCACGCAAGGAAGTGCCTCCTTATTACGCTCAAAAAATGAATACCCCCTGCTAGCTGTAACATCCCGATTCTTGGAATGTTTAAGAAAAAGTTTTCTCAAAAATCAGGGCAAGAAAATTTCATTTGTTTTATTAGGTAACAAAGCTTAAATTGACTTTTTATAAATTCGGAGGCTTTAATTTGAACTAATGTGAACCTAAATTAAAATTTGTGTTTACTTGTTTTCTTTTAGTCGGGCTTTATTTTCTCTTCTTCGGCATATTAAAATATGCGCCTTTGAATTTTCTTTGGTTGTTTTTGTTTTAAAATTTGTTTGAGCTTCTTTCCTTCTCTAAATTTTCCCAAGAGGAAAATCAATCTGTTTTTCCTATCTCAAACTCTAGGCGAAATTCCATTTGTTCAACATCTTGCCTTCTCTTCCCTGGGTTGAGTCACTGTTTTTTCCTGTCTAAGTCGCATGGGCTTAGCCCATCTATTTTTTCTCCTCCCCTCCTTTCTCATGGGCCTTGCCGACCTGGGCCATCTCTCTCACCCGAGCAAGAGGCTCCTCTCCTTCTGTACGTTTCCAATCTACAGAATAGAAATGACCACCTACACCTACACATAAGAGGAAACGTTCAGCCATATGGAAACTCCTTCTCTTAATTCCCTTTAATTTCTATGGTTTCCAAATATGAAATTATGTAGACTTGGTTCTTCTCCCACTGCCAGCCCGAGCGCTTCTCCTTCCTCCACCTACACGCACACATGTAAAAAAACGAAACGCCAACAGCCATCGTTCTCTCCTTTCTCCACATCGTTTCCAATTCCTCTGGTACATATACGTGCACCTCCACCTCCTCTTTCATTCCCGTAGCAACTCCTGCCTCTTCCTTCTTCTTTCTCCTCAGAACACTCTGCAAAGAAATGATGCTCCATAGACGCGATGTTCGATCCCATTGACGCAGCCCATCTCCATCCAAACCCCTGCGCCAAGTTCTTCTTCTACATCCCATGAATCCATTCAGAGAAGAAAGAACGTGATCGGTCGACCACACACGAAGAACTCCACATGTACGTCAACACTGTTCGTAGAGTTCATCACATCGTATCTTCATGCTCGGTGAGCAACTATCCAATTCCTTTTGCGCGCCGTCAAAACATCATTCAAGTTATCTCCTAGACATCATAGTTCCTCCTATTTTTATCGTTGGACGCGTTGATGCTATCCGTCACATGAACTAAATATTATTGGCATATTTCCATCATTTTGGTTCATCGTTTGATCTTGATCCCAATAGATGAAACATTTTAAGAGGTGAGAGGAACCCGTTTGTGGTTTTAGATTTTCTATTCATTTATTTTTACTTGTGTGATGTATGCCTAGGAGTCAATCCTAATTATTTTTTGCAATGTTAGGAGTAACACATGATTCACTAGATTTACTCTACTCTTGTTATTGTTTATATAGTTGTACGTACTGTTTCGGCTCGGTGATTTTTGGTACAATGTATAGTTCTCTTTTATACATGCGTACTAAATTTGTGAATTAATTCCATCTTTAGTATTTTGAACTATGATCTAGATTTTCTATGGGTTGCTAAATATTGTTGAGCATGTTGTTTCATGTGATATTTTTCTCTCGTGTGGTACATAGTTGTATGATATGCCTATGTACAAGTTTGTGAATTATTACCATGCGTGCGTTTATTGTAAGAATTTGTTTATTCTGGTTATATACTCTATCTTATGTTGTTGTTTTACACATCATGTAATCATCTCTTGTACACAATTTGGTGAACGTTCGCCATGTGTATAATTTCATAGAATAGTTTTTTTATTTAATTTAGTTTTGCTTTGTTTAGCATGGCGATATATATTACATATGTTCCATATAACCGTTCTCAATCAAGATGCATGTGTGTTGTATAGTTTTGATGTCATGTCATGCTCTGGGTTATTGTTTATCTAAATTATATGTGTCATCTAGTTTCTTTATAATAGTTGTAGAGTCGATGTTGCTTTAGAGTTGCTATAAGATAAACATAACCCAAGGTTAATTGATGGTTGTTGCATATAGTTATTTATCTTTTAACCATCACAAATATTTTTCGTGGTTGGATGCTTTATGTCACTCATATTTGTATTGCTATATAGGATTTATTCTTATGGCATATAACCTTGTTTATTACTTTTGATAATTGTTTGGTGTGTGTTTATTTATCGTAGTTTATTGCCATGCCATGTTAACCATTGCATTCAAGTAGAATGCTTGTTTACTTGTCTCCTACCATGCGTTATAGCATGGCTAGTATGGACTACCGTGTGATTGCACGTATGGTTAGCCTTCATTGAGATGATTCACATGCTAGTAGTTTCTTGATCTCGTACTTTTTTTATTAAATAAATTCTTGCTTGTTCAATACTGTGCCATGTAGTTGTGATTGCATAACTAGATAGCATCATGTGCGTGTACCAATTTTTATGTTGTATGATGCTTAGTTGTGTACTTTAGGTACTTGCAAGTGTTGGATGAGCTAAATATAGATACATGCCACTTTCTTACTCATGCGAGTATAATACATGTTGAATTGGTAGATGCCATGATCTAGTTATTTACTTGCCTAAATGCGGTATGGTATGCCCATATGCTTATATGACATAACTAGTATGTAAGTTTGTGTGCTCTTGCCATTCTGGGTATTCATGTAAGTTGATATCAACTAAGTTATATCATTGTTGTGAGTTGTATTCTATTAGCAATGTGAGTTGTATTCTATTAGTATCATACTTTGGCATCTCGTGTGATGATGATTCATACTTATCATTATACATATGTATCTAGTTGTTGTATTGTTGTATATTTAGATGTCGTACATGCAAGTGTTATTTCCTGTCTTGTGATGTTTCATGTGTTATAGTTGCACATGTGTTGCTCTTATATGTTTGACTTGTCTCACGTAGTATCATGAGTGCTTTATACTTGTTGTGATAGTTCATCTCATGTTTAGGATAGTTGTGCATCCTTTTGTTCCATGTGTTGTATAGTTTCTTGTTAATTGCTTTACAAATGAATTGGTTTGATATAATAGACTTGATCCTAATTCTTTTAATAATGTTTTATGGCTAGACCTAGATCATTTCAATTCATGTTGTTGAATGATGTATGATTGCTTAACTAGTATGGTTTGTAATGTGTGTTTGTTTATCTTATGGAACACTTGCTTTTGAATTCTTATATAGTTGGTGTATATGTTTGGCTATCGTTGACCATTATAAGTATTTAGATTCTATCTAAATATTTATTTGTGGTTAACTCTTACCTTTTCATTCCATGTTGTGATCATGTAGTTAAATGCATAGCGTGGTTCCATTTCATATGTGTGGATGCCATTGTGTTGGTTATATAGTAGTTTCGTATACAGTTAGTCGTGATGTGTAGTGGGCACTATTTGTGGTCAATAACATAGTTTGTACCGGGACGTTAGTCTTGTTGACAAGCCCTGATTATCCATCATCAACCTAAACCCTGTCAATTCCTTGAGTCCTCTACTTACCTTTCAATCATGCTATCTCCTTTTGGAATCTCCATCTGATCAATATCTTGCTATCCGTCCACTCTTAATTGTTTTGGATGTTATTTGGATTTACTTTTGCTTTGGTATTTATGGTTTGTCTTTGCTGTCATTACGACGAGTAGGGAGTGACGACGTTGTTGCACATGGACAGAACCAGGTTACTGAAGAAGGACTCAACAACGAAGGCATGCCTCCTTTGATCATACTTATCCTATGGTTTACAAAATTGCATTCTGTTTTATGGTTACTATATGCATGCTATTTTAATTCTTGTAGCTAGCATGTCGATTGACACATTACCTTGATCCGCTTGTCCCCTATTCAATTGACACCTGAGTTGAATTATAGTATTCTGGTAGAGTAGAAATGCTTAGCCATGCTTATTACCCTATAGGTGCATTGTTGAATGACCTTTGAGTCATTGACACTTGAAACTTATCGCTGAGCTAGGTTGATTGGCCCTTGTTGATCTCCTCTACTCTCTTCTACTCTGGGTGAAACTTACCATCTGAATACTGGCGTGGGCGACAGCTGAATCAAGGGTTGAAGGAGCGATTGGCTGCCCTTCACAGGTTGAAGGGGGCAATCAGTCGTCCGTGCCGCTTAAGGCCTAATAAGTCTTGGATTTGAAGATTGTGATAACAGTACAGCCACATGCTATATGGGCAATGGCTTGTTCAAGTAAGCTAGTCAGCCTTAGGTGTCGATGTTGCCGTACCGCAGATGGGATAGCTGCCCTGCGGGGAGTATCCTCGGCACAGATGGGGGGACCGGTTTGAGGACGTACTCTCAGTTCCGTGCGCCAGACCCGGTGGGCATGTCACATCTTTGGGGGATCTAGTCCAAAGACCTCGCCACAATCTCCCTGCCGGTATACCAGATGGTGTACTACGCTAGCGACGGCTAGTGGCAACAAGTCGGGATTGTGTCGTGTGGGTAAAGTGTACAACCTCTGCAGAGTGTAAAACTATTCGAATAGTCGTGTCCACGGTCAAGGACAGCACATGAATCTTTCTTGACATACAGGACCTGTTTTGCTTATTCCCTCTTTACCCCTATTCTTGGAACCTATGAAGAGTGTGAGTTGATCGAGGATCCTCACTTTGATGAAAGTTATTCTGGAGATAAAACACATTCTCATCAAAAACTGCTTTTATCCAATTGCTTTATTTGTCAAACAAAATTAGCTTTATGCAAATGAGCCATACAGCCTTCCTTTGAAGCCACATGTAGCTATTAGGTCCTTCCCCGTGGGAGGCATGTTGAGTACGTAATGTACTCATGGCAATAATTTTGTTGAAAACAGAGTTACCTGGAGATGAAGATGATGACTACGACTACTATGGCGATCTGTAGAAGTGAGGTCACATGGACTACATCGACTGCCTGTGGCTGAGATGGAGTCGCTACGCATTGTACTTTCTGCTGTTTTTCTGAATGTAATAAATGTCATGAGACATTTCGCTAGGTATGTCTTGTGACAATATATATTACTTGTAATACTTTAATGTATTGTGCAATGATATCATTTCACTGTGTTGTCAACAATGATCCTGGGGTTGACAAATATACACAGGAGGATCTGGAAGCTAATTCCGGGTTCTCACACTAGCTTGGACCCACCTTGGTGGGAGGCTGACTTGTGGGCCTACTAAGTTGACGGGGACGGAGGGCTTTGTCAACTTAGTCAATATGCACGATTCTAGCTCCAGTGACCGTACGATGTCCATCCAACGGCCGTAGTGCTTCTTCAACCTCTGGTCTTCTTACTCCAGCCGCCCAAACCAGCGCCGGTCGTGCCTCATGCTCCTGCCTCCCGTGGCCGGCTGTGATGTGGCGGAGGCCTCACCGCCCCCTACTACTCCCACCGCTGGCCAGGCCATCCCTCTACCTCACCCACACCCCCTGTTATTCTGCGACGGAACCTCACACCGCACAAACCAGTGAACCCTCGCACCTCCGCGTGGGCATCCACTGACCGCGTCTTCCCCGGCTCCGCGTCGTCCCCTTCCTAGGCCTCGCCGTCGTCCACCGCCCTGGTGCTCTCGCGCGGCGTGGTCAACGGGTCAAGGAACGGCTTCCATCGGACGTGGACTGTACATGGAGAGGCTGACAGCTGGGTCCACGGCCGCAGCAAGGAAGTGCCTCCTTATTACTGCAAAATAATTATTCCTCCACCTGACAGCGGGGACCCACCGGACGGGCCACTGTATTTCGCGAAAAAAACGTTTCCCCTGACTGCTGGGACCCACCAGCTACATCTTCGCACGCAAGGAAGTGCGTCCGGGCAAAAAAAACATTCGCCCCTGACTGCTGGGACCCACCAGCTACATCTTCGCAGGCAAGGAAGTGCCTGACAGTCAGGACCCACCTGGTCGAAGCGTACGTAGCGTTGTCATTCTGGTCGCGAACGTGTACGTACATACTGGTCGATGTAGAGGCGCGCACGTGTCGTAGTAGAGGCGCGCACGTGTCGTAGTAGAGGCGCGCACGTAGCATACATGTACAGCGGCCAGGGTGCAAGAAAGAAAATACGGCCACGTATGTGTACATACGGGCGGGGTCTCGAACGCCTACTCGCGCATACGTACGGCCAGGGCTCGTGTACATGGCTGGGTCGGAACGGAGAAACAGCATCGTCGTCGTTCATGGGGAGGCAACAATGCGTCGTGTTCATGGGGAGGCAACGGAATGCGTCGTGTTCATCGGGAGGGCTTGGACGAACAGGCGATGGAAACGAGGCCTGGCGTACCGCAGAACGGAGGAAACGGCCTTGTGTTCGACCGGCCACGTTCGAAACGGGATCCTGTTCATTGGGAGGGGTCTGGCGTACCGCAAAACGGAGGAAACGGACCTCCTACGGTCGAAACGGGGGTCCTGTTCATCGGGAGGGTGTGGCGTACCGCAAAACGGAGGAAACGGACTTGTGTTGGAGCGCTACGGTCGAAACGGGGGTCCTGTTCATCGGGAGGGGTGTGGCGTACCGCAAAACGGACTCCACGGGATACTGTTCATCTCCACCGTCGACCCCTCCAGCCTCCACGAGCTACTGTTCATCCACCGACCTCCTCCAGCCTCCACCTGCGACTGTTCATCCACGGGCTCCTGTTCATCCAGCCTCCACCACGCTACTCCACCGGCTACTGTTCAACCAGCCCCTCCACTTCATCCACGCCCTCCACACCACGGGTCGTTCAACCACCCTCCACGGGCACCCCTCCACCGTCTACTGTTCATCCAGCCCTCCACACCACGGTCCTGTTCAACCACCCCTCCACGTCTACTGTTCATCCAGCCCTCCACACCACGGGGTCCTGTTCATCCACCCCTCCACGGGCACCCCTCCACCATCTACTGTTCATCCAGCCCTCCCACCACACCACGGGGTCCTGTTCATCCAGAGGCAACGCCACCGCTCACTGTTCATCCAACCCCCCCCCCGCAACGCTCACTGTTCATCCATCGATCGGCTTCAGTTAGCAGCAGTAGCGAAGGAATCGCTCGATCGGGTTCAGTTAACAGCCATCGATCGATCGCTCGGGTTCAGTAACGCGTAGCCTGCAGTGCAATCGCTCGGGTTCAGTTAGAGCCAACGCCTCGCACACACGCGCGTACGTGTACGAGAGAAACGCGCATCGCTCGGCCCCCGACCTCCCACCGTAACCGGGAACTCCCCGAAATTTTCCTCCCCCTCGCTTCTACCACGGTTTTTCCGTCATGGACGGCCCAAAGAATGTCATGCAGCTGCGTCTCCGGCCCGCCCAGGACGAAAAGCCCATTTTCTGTCATGATTTTTTGTCATAGAAGTAGGAGCCCACCACATCTATGATGATACCGGGTTTTGTCACAATTATCGTCATAGAAGTGTTCATATGTATGACAGAAAAAAAATTTCGTTCGGCCCAAAATGTCACGGATGTGTCTTTTTTTGTATGAATGTTCTATATATGCTAAATATATGTCAGCACCTTGAATTCTTTGAGGATCTCGATCGTAGTGATACACATATTCATAATATTGAAACAAAAGATGCAAGTTAATAATGATAGTGCAACTTATTTGTGGCACTGCCGTTTAGGTCATATTGGTGTAAAGCGCATGAAGAAACTCCATGCTGATGGGCTTTTGGAATCACTTGATGCTTGCGAACCATGCCTCATGGGCAAGATGACTAAGACTCCGTTCTCCGGAACAATGGAGCGAGCAACTGACTTATTGGAAATAATACATACTGATGTATGTGGTCCGATGAGTGTTGAGGCTCACGGCGGGTATCGTTATTTTCTGACCTTCAGATGATTTGAGCAGATATGGGTATATCTACTTCATGAAACATAAGTCTGAAACATTTGAAAAGTTCAAAGAATTTCAGAGTGAAGTGGAAAATCATCGTAAACAAGAAAATAAAGTTTCTACGATCTGATCGTGGAGGAGAATATTTGAGTTACGAGTTTGGTCTTCATTTGAAACAATGCGGAATAGTTTCGCAACTCACGCCACCCGGAACACCACAGCGTAATGGTGTGTCCGAACGTCGTAATCGTACTTTACTAGATATGGTGCGATCTATGATGTCTCTTACTGATTTACGCCATCGTTTTGGGGTTATGCTTTAGAGACGGCTGCATTCACGTTAAATAGGGCACCATCAAAATCTGTTGAGACGACGCCTTATGAACTATAGTTTGGCAAGAAACCAAAGTTGTCGTTTCTTAAAGTTTGGGGCTGCGATGCTTATGTGTAAAAGCTTCAACCTGATAAGCTCGAACCCAAATCGGAGAAATGTGTCTTCATAGGATACCCAAAGGAAACTGTTGGGTACACCTTCTATCATAGATACGAAGGAAAGACATTCGTTGCTAAGAATGGATCCTTTCTAGAGAAGGAGTTTCTCTCGAAGGAAGTGAGTGGGAGGAAAGTAGAACTTGATGCGGTAACTGTACCTGCTCCTTTATTGGAGAGTAGTTCGTCACAGAAACTGGTTCCTATGACACCTACACCAATTAGTGAGGAAGCTAATGATGATGATCATGAAACTTCAGATCAAGTTACTACCGAACCTCGTAGGTCAACCAGAGCAAGATTTGCACCAGAGTGGTACGGTAATCCAATTCCGGAGGTCATGTTACTTGACCATGACGAACCTATGAACTATGAGGAAGCGATGATGAGCCCAGATTCCGCAAAATGGCTTGAGGCCATGAAGTCTGAGGTGGGATCCATGTATGAGAAAAAAAGTGTGGACTTTGGTTGACTTGCCCGATGATCAACAAGCCATCGAGAACAAATGGATCTTCAAGAAGAAGACAGACACTGGCGGTAATGTTACTGTCTACAAAGCTCGACTTGTTGCAAAAGGTTTTCGACAAGTTCAAGGAGTTGACTACGATGTGACCTTCTCACCCGTAGCGAACCTCGTAGGTCAACCAGAGCAGGATCCGCACCAGAGTGGTACGGTAATCCTGTTTTGGAAGTCATGTTACTTGAGCATGACGAACCTACGAACTATGAGGAAGCGATGATGAGCCCAGATTCCGCAAAATGGCTTGAGGCCATGAAATCTGAGATGGGATCCATGTATGAGAACAAAGTGTGGACTTTGGTTGACTTTCCCGATGATCGGCAAGCCATTGAGAATAAATGGATCTTCAAGAAGAAGACTGACGCTGATGGTAATGTTACTGCCTATAAAGCTCGACTTGTTGCGAAAGGTTTTTGACAAGTTCAAGGAATTGACTACGATGAGACCTTCTCAACTATAGCGATGCTTAAGTCCGATTGAATCATGTTAGCAATTGTCACATTTTATGATTATGAAATTTGGCAAATGGATGTAAAGACTGCATTCCTGAATTGATTTCTGGAAGAAGAGTTGTATATGATGCAACCTGAAGGTTTTATCGATCCAAAGGGTACTAACAAAGTGTGCAAGCTCCAGCGATCCATTTATGGACTGGTGCAAGCCTCTTGGAGTTGGAATAAACGTTTTGATAGTGTGATCAAAGCATATGGTTTTATACAGACTTTTGGAGAATCCTGTATTTACAAAAAAGTGAGTAGGAGCTCTGTAGAATTTCTAGTATTATATGTGGATGACATATTGTTGATTGGAAATGATATAGAATTTCTGGATAGCATAAAAGGATACTTGAGTAAGAATTTTTCAATGAAAGACCTCGGTGAAGCTGCTTATATATTGGGCATAAAGATCTATATAGATAGATCATGATGCTTAATTGGACTTTCACAAAGCACATACCTTGATAAAGTTTTGAAGAAGTTCAAAATGGATCAAGCTAAGAAAGGGTTCTTGCCTGTGTTACAAGGTGTGAAGTTGAGTAAGACTAAATGCCCGACCACTGCAGAAGATAGAGAGAAAATGAAAAGTGTTCCCTATGCTTCAACCATAGGCTCTATCTTGTATGCAATGATGTGTACCAGACCTGATGTGTGCCTTACTATTAGTCTAGCAGGGAGGTACCAAAGTAATCCAGGAATGGATCACTAGACAGCGGTCAAGAACATCCTGAACTACTTGAGAAGGACCAAGGATATGTTTCTCGTTTATGGAGGTGACAAAGAGCTCATCATAAATGGTTATGTTGATGCAAGCTTTGACACTAATCTGGACGATTCTAAATTGCAAATCAGATACGTGTTTATATTGAATGGTGGAGCTGTCAGTTGGAGCAGTTCTAAATAGAGTGTCGTGGCAGGATCTACATGTGAAGCGGAGTACATTTTTGCTTCGGAACCAGTGAATGAAGGAGTCTGGATGAAGGAGTTCATATCTGATCTAGGTGTCATACCTAGTGCATCGGGTCCAATGAAAATCTTTTGTGACAATACTGGTGCAATTGCCTTGGCAAAGGAATCCAGATTTCACAAGAGAACCAAGCACATCAAGAGATGCTTCAACTCCATCCGGGGTCAAGTCCAGGTGGGAGACACAGAGATTTGCAAGATACATACAGATGTGAATGTTGGTGACCCGTTGACTAAGCCTCTTCCACGAGCAAAACATGATCAGCACCAAGGCTCCATGGGTGTTAAAATCATTACTGTGTAATCTAGATTATTGACTCTAGTGCACGTGGGAGACTGAAGGAAATATGCCCTAGAGGCAATAATAAAGTTATTATTTATTTCCTTATTTCATGATAAATGTTTGTTTGTAACATCCCAAATTTTCAATTTGGAATGTTATACACTAGATCATCATGCATAACATATTTTCTTGCATCTTGGCCGATCCTAGAAATTTCACGCAACTCAAGGACCTCCGAAGAGAGTTGGAGATTTCGTTATTTTCATATTTGAGAGTTTCTCAAATTTTGAAAAGAGGATCGTTTGATTTATTTGTTTTATCTTCAATAAATTTTCCGGTGTCAAAATATGAGAGAGGGAATAATATGACTTTCCCAAAATTTAGGAAAATGAAGATTTAATAAATAGATCAATTTTTGTTTGCCAGAGTTTTATTTGCATTTTATTTGGATAGGGAAAAATGCGCGTTTTCGAAAATTGCATTTTAGGTCCGGAGAAAAGTTCATTTTGTTCGGCTCATTTTTAGGAGTCGGGGAAAATTTACTTTAGATTTTTCGGAGTTCGTTTAGATCTCTTTTTGTTTTTTTTTCTCTGCGCGCGGAAACTATTTATAAAAAAACAAAAAAAACTGGACCAAGGCCGGCCAGGCCAAGGCCCAGCCGGGCCGAAGGCCACCGTGCCCCAGGCCACCGCGCGCCTAGCGCCGGGCGCCAGGGAGCCGGCCGCTGCCGCCTCTTGCTCTACGAATCCTTTTAGGATTCTAGGGTAGCCCTTGCCCCTTTTTCCTTTGTTTCGTTATTCCTAGTCCTACTCCGTTTATTCTTTCCTATTCCTAGTCTAATTCCTTGCACTCTACCCCAAGTAAACCCCTCCCCTCCCCAATATAAATACCCAAGCACCCCCCCCTCTAAACATCAAATCAAAGCCCCTCTCCTCCATACCACACCTTGCCACCCCTCACCCGCGCGCTGCCCTAAGCCGCCGCCCGTGCCCTGCGTCACCGCCGCCGCCGCACCTTGCCCACGCCGCCGCCCCACGCCCACGCCGCCGGAGCCCCTCACCGGAGACCTCGCCGAGGTTGCCCCACGTCTCTTTTTCTCGAATCGTTTTCTTCTAATCGTTCCGATTCTTTTCTTCTCTAAACCGTTCCGGTTTTCTAGATCGGTTTTTCGTTCGGTTTTTCTTCTCCGAAACCCTAGATCGGATTCGTTTTCTTCTCCGACTTAGTTGCCTTTGGACCGTTCGCCGGACCGTTCGTCCTAACGAACGTGATCACCGGATTCTTCTAGGTTAATGAACGCCCGTTCGTTTAACCGTTCTTCTTTTTCTTTTCGTCGGATTTATTCCGCGATCGCGAACTTAGATCCGATCTTCTTTCTAGTCTTTCTTTTCGCTCGTTTATCGGAATCAGGTGATTCAAGCGCCTGGAGTTTCGTCTCGAAACCGCCGTTCCGTCTAATCAACTTGAACAAGCTTTTGCCCCGATAAAAATTTGACCTAGTTTCAACTTGCTAGAACCGAGTTGTTTTCTTCCGCCGTTTGTTTTCCGTTTCTTTGTTCGGTTCGTTCTTTCTTTGCAACCGGAGTTCTTAAATTGAACTTTCTGGTTCGTTCTCTTGTTCGAGTTTTACCTGTGCATTAGATGAGTACTTATTGTGTGCTTGTTTGTCTGCGATAGATTACCCGGATTGCGCCGCTTGTTACTTCGAAACCCTAGGACTCACGGATCATCAGCAAGGCAAGTAACACTTTGATAATACCTTTTCTACAACCCATGTTTTATTGCATTAGATCAATCCTCACACATTGCATGATTAGGATCTAATTAAATTGTGGGATGGGAAGTAGATGAGGTAGTACCTATTACCTGTACTATTATGAAACCTTTGGGAGTTACTTCTACGTTTGCTTATTATTATGCCATGCTATGCTAGTAGACGTGGATTGGGTGAGTGATATCCATTACAGATGTGAGTTGATAATTTTAAAAGGTTTATCTAAGGTGGCAACTTAAACACACATCTGGGTGGATTGAGGCACCTGATGTCTATCAGGACTTGCCTGTTTTTTTGGACCGCCACCCAGGCTCAAAGGGATCATAAGATCTTTCATGCTAGAAACTTCCGTGTGCAGCCACAAGCCATTATGGGCTCTGGCATAGTTGACTAAGTTGTGCGAACTCTTACGGGGTGGACTAGCAGATGTAGGGGTTGTAGGTGGTACGGTCTACCCCACATGTAAGGTGCTAGCGCTTCTGAAAGACTGTGTCTCGGTCATCCGTCTTCTCAAACACCATGTAGTGCGAGAAACCAAACGGAGGCGATCGAGTCTTGTGGGGAAAAGTGCGCAAACCTCTGCAGAGTGTACAAACTAATCATGATTAGCCGTGTCCCCGGTTATGGACAACTTGAGTATCTAGTACTTGAATATCATTGTGAATCTCAACATGTTACTTCTAATTAATGTTGTTGGGTTTTAATTATTTTTAATTGGGATTGAGAATGCTGTCAACCATTCTCAATGTTTCACAACCACCATGATAGTTAAATAAATTTATTCCTTTGCAGTAGGGAAAAATTGGCTTTACGCAAAACTGTAACCATAGAGCTTTCCACCAGCCATATATGCATATAGTATAGCTGTTTCATTCCATTACTCTCTATGTGTTACATTGCCAGCATATTCCATGTGCTGACCCGTTTTCGGGCTGCAACGTTAATGTTGCAGACTTTTCAGACGACGATTGAGGTGCGTTTAGGTCGTGGCCCTATACTCAGTGATGCCGCTGGAGTTGATGGACCCATTTATCTTCCGAGTCTTCCGCTGTTATTTTTATTATATGGCCTTAAGCCATATTCAGTGTAATAAGTTCTTTTTGAGCCATCGATGTAATAAGTGTGTGATTGCAACTCTGCTATAAAACCTCGATGTACTGTGTGGTGTCAGCATTACTGATCCAGGGATGACACCGTAGCACAGTAGACGTGATCCATTCGGGTCAGGTCGCTACAGAGATGGTATCAGAGCACACGCTGACTGTAGGACACGACCACTAAGTTAAAGCCATAGATCACTATTCTCTCCTCATTTTCTAACTCCTCATCTTTTCTACTCTATTAGGATGACGAACGTGAAGATTAAGTACGCTCAACCGGATGAAGGCACACCATTT
>NC_053023.1:78510991-78526778 GCF_003073215.2 Triticum urartu
ACGATGAGGTGTCCTGCACCTCCTTCCGTACAAGCTTCGAAAGGGGCCATCTTTAAACTGGTTTGGTAACTGTTGTTGTAAGAGAACTCTGCATATGGCAAATTATCGTCCCAACTAGATCCATAATCTAGCGCACAAGCTCTCAGCATATCCTCCAAAATCTGATTGACTCTCTCGGTCTGTCCATCTGTCTGTGGATGAAAAGCTGTACTGAATTCTAGCCTGGTCCCAAAGTTTCGTGCAACTGCTTCCAGAACTTTGAGGTAAACTGGGTTCCTCTATCTGATACGATACTCCTTGGAACTCCATGCAGACATACGATCCTGGTCATGTATATCTTTGCCAACTTAGCACTGGTGTAAGTGGTCTTTACCGGGATGAAATGAGCTACTTTCGTCAATCGATCAACTACAACCCAAATCGAGTCATAGCCTGAACGAGTCTGCAATCCCGTATAAAATCCATGCCTAGCTTATCCCACTTCCATTCGGGTATCGGCAATGGTTGTAGCAATCCTGCTGGCTTCTGATGCTCTGCCTTTACTCTCTGACATACATCACAAACTGCTACATACTCCGCAATATCCTTCTTCATTCCGGTCCACCAGAAAATATCCTTCAAATCCAAATACATCTTGGTATTTCCTGGGTGAATCGAATATGGTGAATCATGTGCCTCTTGCAGTATCAACTTCCTGATCTCCGGGTCATTGGGCACGTAAACACGGTCTTCAAACCATAGGGTATCGTGCTCATCCTCACGAAATCCCTTAGCTTTCCTTTGCTAATTCTCCTTAATAGAAGCATCTCCTTGTCAGTCCTTTGGCTTCTCTGATTTTATCCATCAAGTAGACTGAATCTCCAATGCTGCTACATAGCCTCTCGGGACTATTCTAAACATTACTCTCGAAGATTTCGGCTAACTCCTTGGTAATTCTCCCGTCAAGGTGTTGACATGGACTCTTACGGCTCAATGCGTCGGCTACTACATTAGCTTTCCGGGGTGATAATGCAATTTCATATCATAATCCTTGATGAGCTCCAACCATCTCCTTTGTCTGATGGTTCAACTCCTTCTGTGTGAAAATGTACTTCAAACTCTATGATCCGTGTACACCTCACAATGGTTTCCAATCAGAAAATGTCTCCAAGTCTTCAGTGCATGCACTACGGCTGCTAACTCCAAATCATGGTAGCATAATTCAACTCATGAGGCTTAAGCTGTCGTTGAGGCATATGAAACAACTCTCCCTTCCTGCATAAGCACTGCTCCAAGTCCTCGACGTGAAGCGTCGCAATACACCTCATAATCCTTGGTCTGGTCTGGCAAAATCGGATGAGGTAACCAAACGTTTCTTCAACTCCTGGAAACTAGCCTCACATTCCTCAGTCCATATGAACTTGGTATCCTTCTTCAACAACTCGTCATAGGCTTCGCAATCTTTGAGAAATTCTCAATAAATCTCCGGTAGTATCCTGCGAGTCCAAGAAAACTCCGGATCTCTCCAACTGTTGTTGGTGCTTCCCAATTGGCTACAGTGATAACCTTTGTGGGGTCAACTGCTATTCCTTCTCCGGATATAACGTGTCCGAGGAATCCTACTTCCTTCAAGCAAAACTCACATTTGCTAAAGTTGGCATATAATTGATGTTCCCTGAGCTTTCCAAGAACCAAACGCAAATATTCCTTATGCTCATTCTTTGAGTAAACCAGGATATCATCAATGAACACTACGACGAACTTATCCAAGGACTCCATAAACACTTTGTTCATCATGTTCATAAAATATGCAGGTGCGTTAGTCAGACCAAATGACATAACAGTATACTCGTACAGCCCATACCTGGTGGTAAAAGCCGTCTTGGGTATATCCTGTTCCCGAATCTTCAACTGGTGGTATCCTGATCGCAGATCGATCTTGGAAAATACCTTAGCTCCTTGCAATCGATCAAACAGATCATTGATCATCGGTAGTGGGTACTTGTTCTTGATTGTTACTTCATTCAATCCTCGATAATCGACAACCATCCTTAACGATCCATCCTTCTTCTCCACTAGAAGTACTGGCGATCCCCAAGGTGAAGAACTTGGGCGAATATAACCTTTATCCAGTAACTCCTTAATTTGCTTCTTAATTTCCACCAAATCCTTTGCAGGCATCCTATATGGTCTCTTTGATATTGGCCCTGTGCCTGGCAATAGCTCAATCAAAAACTCAATATCTCTATCCGGTGGCATGCCTGGCAACTCCTCTGGAAATACATCAGGGAAATCCCTTACCACTGGTACTTCCTCCTGCACAACTCCTGTTAGGCAATTTACTTGAGTCCTCTTTGGCACATGTCGGGATACATACTTGATCCTTCTCCCTTCTGGGGTGGTAAGCAAAATTGACTTACTAGCACATTCAATATTCCCTTCATACTTTGATAACCAATCCATGCCTAATATCACATCCAATCCTTGGGATTCCAATACTATTAGGTCTGAGGGAAAAACATAGTTACCAATCCTTAATGGTAACCGATCACACCATAGACTAGCCACATACTCTGCTCCAGGCGAGGTTACTAACATGGGTGACCTAAGGGCTTGGGTTGATAGGTTATACTTATCCACAAATCCCCTTGATATGTATGAATGCGATGCACCAGTATCAAAAAGAACGAGTGTAGTAAATGACTTAACCAAAAACTTACCTATCTGCATCCGGCTATTCTTCAACCTCCTCCACTCTAACGTGGTTCACCTGCCCCCTGTTGAAAGGGTTCGGCTTCTTCCTAGAGCTTCCATTGCTATTTCCATTTTGGTAATTCAGGACATTCATTGGCATAATGTCCGGTCTTCGAACACTTAAAGCAAGTGACTTGGCTCAGGTCCTTCTTGGCTGGGGTTGATGGGTTGGTGCGGTTCTGGCCGTTGCTTCCTCCATTCCCATTACCATCTGGTGCCATTGTGATTGTGCGAGCTACCTCCTCCATGGGTATGCTGAAAATGTCCTCCCGGTCTAGGGGTAAAACGTGGCTTCTGCTGAGCTCCTGAATTGTACTTTCCTTGTGCACACTTCCTCTTGCGATTTCAATTTGCTGCTGCTTCCCTTCAATCATAAGAGCACGATCTACCAACTCCTGGTAGTTGTTGAAGGTTGCTACCATCAACTGCATGCTCAACTCATCATTCAGTCCTTCCAGAAACTTCTCCTGCTTAGCTGCATCCGTAGCAACGTCATCTGGGGCATAACATGCTAATTACTAAAGTCCTCCACATACTGGCCAACTGTCCGTCCTCCTTGGCGCAAGTTGCGAAACTCCGCTTCTTCATGGCCATAGCTCCTGCTGAAACATGGGCAGTACGAAAAGCCTGCTGAAACTGGTCCCATGTGACAGTGTCGACAGGGAAAGTGGCTGTGAAATTCTCCCACCATGATGCTGCGGGTCCTTCAAGCTGATGTGCGGCAAACTTCACCTTCTCCGCATCTGTGCATCCTGCTGTGGTCAACTCTCTAGCTGTCTTGCGGAGCCAATCATCTGCTACTATTGGCTCGGTGCTACTGGAAAACACCGGCAGGTTCAGCCTAAGAAAACGGGCTAAATGATCAACAGGGGGTGGTGGTGGTGGATTGTTGTTGTTGTTCCCCTGATTCTGATTCTGGACTAGCAACTACATCAATGTGTTCTGCTGCTGGATCAACTGAGTGAGCTCCGGTAGAAAGGTAAATCCGGGGTCACGTCTCGGAGGCATCTGAGGGTTTAGAAAAGATGAGATTTAAGAATAGAGGGGGTCTAAAGAGAAAACACTACCCATATGCACATGAGGCAAAATCAAACAATTCACTTCATTCATTCAATCAAACAAGGCATACAATTGATCTAACTATCGCAAAAGTGCTCGGGACTATAATATTTACATGTGACTACTACTACTGATGAGGTGGTCTACTAGAAATTCTTCGTTTGCAGGACTCCATGATATCTGCTCCGTGCTTCATCAACATAGTCATTCATCGCTATCATCTGGATCCGAATCGGTGTCGTCGATGATGATTGTAGTCTTTTGGGCGTATCTCCTTGGGTTCTTCGTCTTTCATCTACTGTGTAGGGCCTCCCATAAATATCCCCCCCGATCTTCATTGTTAGGTCGGCATTCTGTCCCTAATACTTCAATTTTCTTCTCATAATCTTCACGTGTAGCTTGAGTTCTTCCTCTAGTTCCCTTGATTCTTGTCCTGCCTCTCAGGTCTATCATGTCGGCGCACATCTGGTTCTCTCCTGACGTCGAATGTGTTGGTTTAACTCCTGGATAAAAGCTGCAATGATCTATCCTTCCTGGTGCTGATCATCCCAGTGCTCATCTTCGGCGTCCACAATCTTGGTAGATAGTATCCTTGAGATCATTGCTGTAAGAACTTCTCCATGCGTTCCTAATGGCGATGTGACTGCCATGCTCTTTCCTAGACTCCAGTGGTGCATCAAAAAGAAAACTCTATGGGCTCAGTGACTGGCATGAACGTCCTTCCTGGAACTTGAACTTGAATCATCCAGCGCTCTTCTTCAGGTAAAGTGGCATTGTAGGTTCCGGTGAAGCTTGGTACTCCTATGTTCAGGTATCTAGTGACTTCCTTCAAGTGACGTCCAAAGGGTGTATCTTCATCCGGTTGCGTGAACTTGTTCCTTGCATCCGCCATCCTAAAAGAGTAGAAAAGATGAGGAGTCAGAAGAGAAGAGAGTAGGTAGTGATCTAGGTCTTTAGCTTAGTGGTCGTGTCCTACAGTCAGCATGTGCTCTGATACCATCTCTGTAGCAACCAGACCTCAAACGTTCCAATCTCTGTGCTCCGGTGTTATCCCTGGATCAGTAATGCTGACACCACACAGTACTGAAGGATTTATAGCAGAGTAGCAATCACACACTTATTACATCGAGTGTCTCAAAAGAGAACTTATTACAATAAATATGGCTTAAGGCCATCTAATAACGATAACAGCGGAAGGCTTGGAAGATAAGTGAGTCCATCAACTCCAACGGCATCACTGAGTATAGAACCACGACCTAAAAACTCCTTAATCGTCGTCTGAAAAGTCTGCAACATTAACGTTGCATCCCGAAAACGGGTCAGCACATGGAATATGCTGGCAAGGTAACACATAGAGAGTAATGGAATGAAACAGCTATACTATATGCATATTTGGCTGGTGGAAAGCTCTATGGTTACAGTTTTTGCGTAAAGCCAATTTTCCTACTTCAAAGGAATAAATTTAATTACTATCATGGTGGTTGTTAAACATTGAGAATGGTTGACAGCATTCTCAATCCCAATTAAGCATCATCATTAAATAAACCCAACAAAATTAATTTAGAGTAACATGTTGAGATTCACATGAAAATCCAGGTACTAGATACTCAAGATGTCCATAACCGGGGACACGGCTAACCATGATTAGTTTATTACACTCTGCAGAGGTTTGCGCACTTTTCCCCACAAGACTCGATCGCCTCCGTTTGGTTTCTCGCACTACATGGTGTTTGAGAAGACGGATGACCGAGACATAGTCTTTCAGAAGCGCTAGCACCTTACGATCGGGTAGACCGTACCACCTATCCCCTACATCTGCTAGTCTACCACTGTAAGAGTTCGCACGACTTAGTCAACTATGCTAGAGCCCATAATAGCTTGTGGCTGCACACGGAAGTTTCTAGCATGAAAAATCTCATGATCCCTTTGAGCCTGGGTGGCGGTCCAAAAGAAAACAGGCAATCCTGGAATACCCAGGTGCCTCAATCCACCCAGATGTGTTTAAGTTGCCACCTTAGATAAACCATTAATTACAACTCACATCTGTCATGGATATCACTCACCCAATCCACATCTACTAGCATAGCATAGCAATAATAAGCAAACGTAGAAGTAACTCCCAAAGGTTTGCTAATAAACAGGTAATAGGAACTACCTCAACTACTTCCTATCCCACAATTTAATTAGATCATAATCCTGCAATGTTTGAGGATTTGATCTAATGCAATAAAACTGGGTAGTAGGAAAGGTATGATCAAGTGTTACTTGCCTTGCTGATGATCCGCGAAACCTAGAGATTCGAAGTAACAGGCGGCTCACTCCGGGTATTCTATCGCATACAAACAACAAGCATACAATAAGTACTTATCTAATGCACAGGTAAAACTCAAGTAAGAGATCTAACCAGAAAGTTCAACTTAAGAACTCCGGTTTGCGGCGGCGCGGGGCTCGAGGGCGGGCGGGGCTGGCGGCTAGGGTTTGGCCCGGGGCTGGGCTGCTGCTTATAAAGCCTGCCGGGCCAGGAGTCCTAGTCGGACACGGCCCGGTTAGGTCGGTGCGCGTTTTTTTAATAATTACGCGCATAATAAAAATAAAAAGAAATACTAAACGGACTCCAAAAATCCCGAAATAAATTTTCCCGAGCTTCTAAAATCAAGCCGCACAAGGTGAACATTTATTTGGGGCCTAAATGCAATTTTGAAAAACGCACATTTTTCCTAATTTCAAATAAAATACCGAAAAACTCCGAAATAAAATCTTATTTGATTTTATTATTAAATCCTAAATATTTCTTTATTTTGGGAAATTCATTTTATTCCCTCTCTCATATTTTTGTAATAGAAATAATTGATGATAAAATAATTAAAATCAAATGATCCTATTCTCAAAATTTGAGAAAACTCAAATATGAAAATAACGAAATCCCCAACTCTCTCCGTGGGTCCTTGAGTTGCGTAGAATTTCTAGGATCAAACCAAAAGCAAATAAAATATATATGCAATGATGATCTAATGTATAACATCCAAAAAAATTTGGGATGTTACAAAGGGTATGATCAAAGTGTTACTTGCCTTGCTGACGATCTGCGAAACCTAGGGACCTTCGTAGTAGCACGCTTCGCACTCGGGTGTTCTATCGCAAGCAAACAATAGCATACATAAGTAACAAGCAACGATGCACAAGCAAAACTCAAATAAAAGAGGTTGACCAGAAAGTTCAAATTAAGAACTCCGGTTCGCAAAAAGAATCAAATCAAACGGAGCAACGAAACTCAAACGGCGAAAGAAAGAAGCTTCGTTTACTAATCTGAAACTAGGTCAAATTTTACAGTAGAGAAAACTTGTTTGAGTTGGTTAAACGGAAAGAGGGTTTCGAGACGAAACTCTAGGCGCTTGAATCGCCTGATTCCGACTAACGAGCGAAAAGATAAACAGAAACTAAGATCGGATCAGAAATCGCGATCAGAGAAAATCGGAATAAATCCGATAAAAGAAAACTGACGAACAGACTAACGACGAGCGTCCGCTAACTAGAAGAACCGAGAAAAACGGCGAATCCGAAAAAAACGGATCTAGGGTTTCTAAAAAAACCGAACGGTCTTTATAAAAAAACCGGCGGCGGGGCGCGGCGGCTACCTCCGGCGAGAGGTCCGGCGAGGCGAGGCAGCGGCGGGCGGCGGCTTGCGGGGCGGCGGCGCTCGGGCGGGCGGCGCAGGCTGGCGGCGGTGGCGGGCGAAGCGCGGCGGCGGTGCGGGTGTGGTGTTGGGGCGGGGGCGGCGTATATAAAGGGGGTGGGGCGGCTTGGAGGAGGGGGCAAGGCGCGGCGGCGGAGGAGTCCGGCTCGGACTCCTAGTCCGAGTCGGCGGCGGCGGCGCACGGGGAAGGCGGCGGCGGCGGCCTCGGCTGCTTAGGCCCAGTCGCGGGAACTTTTTAAATAAAAATTTCGCCGACCGAAATAAAATCCTAGAAAAATAAATAAAAATCTAAAAATGCCAAAATAAATTTTCACCGTCTAAATAAAATATTTAGAACGAGATGAACATTTTCTTGGCCCTAAAATGCAATTTTGAAAACGTGCAATTTTTCTAATGCAAACAAAATTGCAATAAAATCCATATAAAACAAATATTTGATTTTAATATTTTCCTCCAATATTTCAATATCTTGGAGAAGTCATATTATCTCCTCTTGTATATTTTAGTATGAAATAATTTTGGAGAGAAAATAATTAAAACCAAAAATCCTCATTTCAAAATTTGATAAAAATCAAATTTGAAAACCGGGAAATCCCCAACTCTCTCTCCAAGGGTCCTTGAGTTGCCTAGGATTTTTGAGGATTGCGAGACGAAATGCGAATAAAATATGATATGCATGGATGACTATGTATAACATTCCAAATTGAAAATTTGGGATGTTACAAACCTACCCCCCTTAAGATGAATCTCGCCCTCGAGATTCGGGTTGGCTAGAAAATAGGTGTGGGTGGTCTTTGCGAAGATCATCCTCTCGTTCCCATGTGGCTTCATCCTCGGTATGGTGGCTCCACTGAACTTTAAAACTTGATAACCTTACTGCGGGTGACTCTGCTGGCAAACTCAAGAATCTTAACTGGTTTCTCCTCATAAGTCAAATCATGTCCAACTGAATCGCCTCAGGGGTACTGTATCTCTTAGCGGTATATCTGCCATCTCAGCATGACACTTCTTCAGCTGTGAAACGTGAAACACGTCATGAACTCCTGACAATCCCTCGGGTAACTCCAACTTGTAGGCAACTTCTCCCATCCATTCCAAAATACAATACGGTCCTACAAATCTCGGGGCTAACTTTCCCTTAACTCCAAAAACGTTTCACTCCTCGCAAGGGTGATACTCGCAGATATGATCGGTCTCCAATTTCATAGGTTACCTCCTTGCGTTTTGAGTCAGCATAACTCTTCTGCCTGGACTGAGCAATCTTTAGTCTGTCACGAATCAATTTAACCTTCTCCTCAGACTCTTTGATCAAGTCTAGTCCAAACAACTGTCGGTCTCCTACCTCATCCCACATCAACGGTGTTCTGCACCTTCGTCCATACAGGGCTTCAAACGATGCCATCTTCAAACTGGCTTGATAGCTATTGTTGTATGAAAACTCTGCGTATGGCAAATTGCCATCCCAACTAGATCCATAATCTAGCGCACAGGCTCTCAACATGTCCTCCAGAATTTGGTTGACTCTCTCTGTTTGTCCATCCGTCTGCGGGTGAAATGCTGTACTAAACTCCAATCTCGTTCCCAAAGTCTGGTGCAACTGGTGCCAAAACTTTGAGGTAAACTGTGTTCCTTGATCTGATACGATGGTCCTCGGAACTCCATGCAGACATACTATCCTGGACATATATATCTTGGCCAACTTTGCACTTGTATAGGTGGTTTTCACTGGGATGAAGTGAGATACTTTGGTTAAGTGATCAACTACTACCCATATGGAATCATGTTCCGCTTTGGTCCTGGGCAATCCGGTGATAAAGTCCATGCCCAGTTTATCCCACTTCCATTCGGGTATCGGCATAGGCTGTAACTATCTTGCTGGCTTCTGATGCTCTGCCTTCACGCGCTAACATACATCAATACGGCTACATACTCGGCAATATCCTTCTTCATACCGGTCCACCAGAAACGTTCCTTCAAATCCAAATACATCTTGGTGTTTCTGGGGTGTATCGAGTATGGTGAGTCATGGGCCTCTTGAAGTATTAACTTCCTAATCTCCTGGTTATTGGGCACATAAACTCGGTCCTCAAACCACAAGGTATCATGCTCGTCCTCACGAAAACCTTTGGCCTTTCCTTTGCCCATCTTCTCCTTTATCTCGGCAATCTCTTTGTCATCCTTTTGAGCTTCCCGAATTTTTTCCAGCAATGTCGACTGGACCTCCATTGTTGCAATAAATCCTCTAGGAACAATCTCCAATCAAAGTTCCATGATGTCCTCTGCTAATTCCTTCGGCAGTCCCTTGCTTTCAAGGATATTAGCATAACTCTTCCGGCTCAAAGCGTCTGCTACGACATTGGCCTTTCCTGGATGATAGTGTAGCTTCATGTCATAATCCTTTATAAGCTCTAACCATCTCCTCTGTAGAAGGTTCAGCTCCTTCTGGGTGAAAATGTACTTCAAACTCTTATGGTCCGTGTACACATCACAACGGTTTCCAATAAGATAATGTCTCCAGGTCTTCAATGCATGCACTACGGCTGCTAACTCCAAATCATGCGTGGCATAGTTCAACTCATGAGGTTTTAGTTGTCGTGAGGCATACGAAACAACTCTCCCGTCCTTCATAAGCACACATCCAAGTCCTAAGCGTGAGGCATCGCAGTACACTTGGAACTCCTTATGTATATCTGGCAGTGTTAGGACTGGCGCTGTAGTCAAACTTTTCTTCAACTCCGGAAACTTGCCTCGCAATCTTCTGTCCATTTAAACTTAGTATCCTTATCAACAGTTCAGTCATTGGCTTTGCAATCTTGGAAAAATTCTCGATGAATCCTGGTAGTATCCTGCGAGTCCAAGAAAACTGCGGATCTCGCTAACTGAAGTGGGTGCCAACCATTCAGTGACTGACTGAATTTTGCTGGGGTCTACTTCTATACCTTCTCCCGATATAACATGTCCAAGGAACCCGACTTCCTTCAACCAAATTCGCATTTGCTAAACTTAGCATACAACTGGTGTTCCCTGAGTTTCTCGAGAACTAAGCGCAAATGCTCCTTGTGCTCCTCCTCGTCTTCGAGTATACCATAATATCATCAATAAACACCACAACAAACTTGTCCAAATACTCCATGAACACCTTGTTCATCATGCTCATGAAATAGGCAGGGGCGTTAGTCAGTCCAAATGACATGACCGTGTAGTATAATCCATATCGTGTTGTGAACGTTGTCTTCGGTATATCCTCTCTCGTATCTTCAACTGATGATACCCCGATCGCAAATCGATCTTCGAAAACACTTTAGCTCCTTGCAACTGATCAAAGAATCGTTGATCATTCGGCAGTGGGTACTTGTTCTTAATTGTCACTTCATTTAATGCTCGATAATCAACAACCATCCTCAGGGATTTATCCTTCTTCTCAACCAAAAGTACTGGGGCTCCCCAAGGTGATGAACTTCTTCGGATGTATCCTTTCTCCAATAACTCCTTGATCTGTTTCTTAATTTCTTCCAGATCATTTGCGGGCATCCGATAGGGTCTCTTGGATATTGGTCCTGTACCTGGCAATAAGCTCTATCAAAAACTCAATGTCTCTATCCGGTGGCATGCCTGGTAACTCCTCTGGAAAAACATCCGGGTAATCCTTCACTACAGGCACTTCCTCCTGAACAACTCCCGTAAGGGCATTCACTTGACTCCTCCTAGGCACATGCCTAGATACATACTTAATCCTTTTTCCTTCCGGGGTGGTGAGATAAATCGACTTACTAGCACAGTCAATGCTTCCTCCAAATTTTGACATCCAGTCCATACCCAATATCACATCCAATCCTTGTGACTCCAAGATAATTAGGTCGGACGGAAAAACATGTGTACCAATGGTTAAGGGTATCTGGTCACACCATCGGCTGGCCATATACTCTGCTCCGGGTGAACTCACTAAAGGAGGGGTCCTAAGGGTCTGGGTTGGTAGCTTAAACTTATCCATGAATCCCCTTGATATGTATGAATGCGATGCACTAGTATCAAAAAGAACAAGAGCGGTAAATGACTTAACCAAAAACTTACCTATTACCGCGTGTGGCTGCTCTTCAACCTCCTCCACATTAACATGGTTCACTTGTCCTTTGTTGAATGGATTTGGCTTCTTCCCAGCGCTTGCATTTCCATTTCCATTCTTTCCTTCAGGGCACTCCGTGGCGTAGTGTCCAGTCTTCCCGCACTTGAAACAAGTAACATGACTTAAGTCCCTTTTGGCGGGTGTGGCTGGGTTGGGGCGGTTATGATTATTGTTGGTTCCGTTCCCATTCCCATTCTTAGACCATTGTGGTTATGCGATCCTCCTCCAGTGTGGTTGTGACCTCCATGGTTATGAACAAGTCCTCCCGAGTTCGGGGTTAGGCGAGGCTTCTGCTGAGCTCCTGAGTTATACTTCCCTTGTCCATACTTCCTCTTGCGGCTCTCAATCTGCTGCTGCTTCCCTTCAATCATAAGAGCCTTATCTACCAACTCCTGGTAGTTGTTGAAGGTTGCTACCATCAACTGCATACTCATCTCATCATTCAGCCCTTCCATAAACTTCTCCTGCTTCGTGCATCTGTGGCCACATCATCAGGGGCGTAGCGAGATAACTTGCTAAACTCATCCACGTACTGAGCCACAGTACGGTTCCCCTGGCGTAGGTTGCGGAACTCCCGCTTCTTCATTTGCATAGCTCCAGTGGAGACATGGGCTGTGCGGAAAGCTTGCTGAAACTGGTCCCAAGTGACATTGGCTATAGGAAAAGTGGCTGTGTAATTCTCCCACCATGAGGCTGCTGGTCCATCCAATTGATGTGCGGCAAAGCGCACTCTCTCAGCATCTGTGCAACCTGCGGTGGTCAACTCCCTTCCAATACGGCGTAGCCAATCGTCCGCAACTATGGGCTCGGTGCTACTGGAAAACACCGGCGGCTGTAACCTTAGAAAACGGGCTAGGTTGTCCACGGGCGGCGGGTTGTTGTTGTTGTTGTTGCCCTGATTCTGAACTAGCAATTGCATCAAGTATTCTGCTGCTGGATCAACTGGGTGAGCTCCGGTGGGAAAGCAAAACCGGTGTCACGTCTCGGAGGCATCTGATGGGTTTAGATGGAAGAGATTTAGAATAGAAAAGGGGTCTAATGAGAAAACACTACCCATATGCACATGAGACAAACACAATCATTTCACTCAATCAATCAAGCAAGGGCATACAAACGATCTAGAACTATCGCACAAGTGCTCAACTACTACTAAATACATGGGGGAATACTAGTGATATATGGTAGTCATCTAGAAATTTTGATCGGTGGAAGACTCCATGATGTCTGCTCCAGCTTCGTCTTCAAAGTCATCATCACTAGGATCGGAATCGGTGTCGTCGATGATGATGTAGTCCTCGGGGCGTATCTCCTTGGGTTCTTCTTCTTCTTCTATTGGTGCTGGTCCTCCCATGAATACTCCGATCTTCTTGACTAGGTCGTCATTCTTCTCCAGTAGTGTCTTGATTTCCTCCTCATATCCATCGCGTAAACTTGAGTTCTTCCTCCATGCTCGATGATTCTAGTCTTCGCCTTCTTAAGTCCATCATGTCCGCGCACATCTGGTTTTCCTGACGTCGATGTGCTGGTTTAACTCCTGGATGAAAGCTGCAATGGATCTATCCTTCCTGGTGCTGATTACTTCCCATTGCTCGTCTCGGCGCCCACATATTTGGTAAATAGTGTCCTTAAGCTCCCTGTTGTAAACTTCTCCAATGCGTCCCATGGTAATGTGGGCTGCCATGCTCTTGCCTAGACTCCAGGTGGGTGCTTCGAAAGAAAACTCTATGGGTTTAGAAGTTGGCGAGAACGTCCTTCCTGGAACTTGTACTTGAATCATCCAGCGCTCCTCTTCAGGTAAAGTGGCGTTGTACGTCCCGGTGAAGCTTGGTATTCCAATGTTCAAGTACCTAGTGACTTCCTTCAAGTGGCGTCCAAAAGGTGTGTCTTCATCCTGTGCAAACTTGTTCTTCATCTCCGTCATCCTAAAGAGTAGAAAATGGAGAGGAGTCAGAAATGAGAAGAGAAGTGTGACCTAGGGTTTATCTTAGTGGTCGTGTCCTACACTCAGCGTGTGCTCTGATACCATCTTGTAGCGACCCGACCTCAGATGGTCAAGTCTCTGTGCTTCAGTGTCATCCCTGGATCGGTAATGCTGACACACACAGGTACTCGAAGGATTTATAACAGAGTAGCAATCACACACTTATTACATCGAATGTCTCAAGAGAGAACTTATTACAATAATATGGCTTAAGGCCATCTAATACGATAACAGCGGAAGGCTTGGAAGATAAAGTGAGTCCATCAACTCCAACGGCATAGCTGAGCTGCACGGCAACGACCTAACGAACCTTACTCCTCGTCTGAAAAGTCTGCAACATAATACGTTGCAGCCCGAAAACGGGTCAGCACATGGAATATGCTGGCAAAGTAACACAGTAGAGCAAGAACAGAATAATGCTATCACTACATGCATATTTGGCTGGTGGAAAGCTCTATGGTTACAGTTTTTGCGAAAAGCCAATTTTTCCCTACAACAAAGGAATAGATTTTAATTTAACTATCATGGGTAGTTGAAAACATTGAGAAGGTTCCTCCAACTCAATCCCAATTAAAGTGATTAACAACCCAACAATATTAATTAACAGATGAGATACTGTGATAACCCAATACTAGATACTCAAGAATTGTCCATAACCGGGGACACGGCTAACCATGATTAGATTGTACACTCTGCAGAGGTTTGCGCACTTTTCCCCACAAGACTCGATCTCCTCCGTTGGATTTCTCGCACTACAGGGTGTTTGAGAAACGGATGACCGAGACACAGTCTTTCAGAAACATTAACTCTCTACTCCGGACAGACCATACCAAACCTACATCCCACTACCTGCTGATCTGCCTCTTCAAGAGCTTCACGTAACTTACTCAACTATGCTAGAGCCCATAATAGCTTGTGGCTGCACACGGAAGTTTCTAGCATGAATCATCTCAGTTCCCTTTGAGCCTGGGTGGCGGTCCATAGGAAGATCACACGGGTACTCCGGGATTTCCAAAAAATACAGGCAACACTGGGTACTCCAGGTGCCTCAATCCACCCAGTTGTTGATTAAGTTGCCACCTTAAGTTGAACCATTAATTAACAATCTCACATCTGTCATGGATTTCACTCAAACCCAAACCACGTCTACGAGCATAGCATAGCATAGATATAAGCAACGCGTAGAAGTAACTCCCAAGGGTTTGAAATGTAACAGGGCAATAGGTTCTACCTCATCAACTACTTCCCAACCCACAAGTTAATGACATCCTAATCATGCAATGTTTGAGGATTGGAACTAATGCATAAAAACTGGGTGATAAAGGGGTATGATCAAAGTGTTACTTGCCTTGCTGACGATCTGCGAAACCTAGGGACTCGTAGTAGCACGCTTCGCACTCCGGGTGTTCTATCGCAAGCAAACAATAGCATACATAAGTAACAAGCAACGATGCACAAGCAAAACTCAAATAAAAGAGGTTGACCAGAAAGTTCAAATTAAGAACTCCGGTTCGCAAAAAGAATCAAAACAAACGGAGCAACGAAACTCAAACGGCGAAAGAAAGAAGCTTCGTTTACTAATCTGAAACTAGGTCAAATTTTACAGTAGAGAAAACTTGTTTGAGTTGGTTAAACGGAAAGAGGGTTTCGAGACGAAACTCTAGGCGCTTGAATCGCCTGATTCCGACTAACGAGCGAAAAGATAAACAGAAACTAAGATCGGATCAGAAATCGCGATCAGAGAAAATCACGGAATAAATCCGATAAAAGAAAACTGACGAACAGACTAACGAACGAGCGTCCGCTAACTAGAAGAACCGAAAACCGCGAATCCGAAAAAAACGGATCTAGGGTTTCTAAAAAAACCGAACGGTCTTTATAAAAAAAACCGCGGCGGGGCGCGGCGGCTACCTCCGGAGAGGTCCGGCGAGGCGAGGCAGCGGCGGGCGCGGCTGGGGGCGGCGGCGCTCGGCGGCGGGGCGCGGCGGCTGGCGCGGCGCGGGCGCGCGCGGGCGGCGGTGTGGTGGGTGTTGGCGGGGGCGGCGTATATAAAGGGCGGGGCGGGGCGGCTTGGAGGAGGGGGCAAGGCGCGGCGGCGGAGAGGAGTCCGGCTCGGACTCCTAGTCCGAGTCGGCGGCGGCGGCGCTCGCGGGGAAGGCGGCGGCGGCGCTGGCGCGGCTGGCCTTAGGCCCAGTCG